>NW_026947485.1:52713336-52733336 GCF_034190915.1 Cavia porcellus
TTAATGTCCCTTTGGAAATACTGATTGGTATTACTTCAGACATGCTCAGTTCATTAGAAGGAAAAGTTAAAAACATATATTTGGAGTATGTACAGTAATTTTAAAATTCTGGCACTGAAAAGTACACTAGTTTGGAATATTTTAATGGATTTGATAACATGAAGTTTTTAGCTTTTATTTTTATAGCTATTTCCAGATACAATCATAGATTTTTATTTTCTGATGTAAAAACAAAGTATTTGTTAATCCTGAAAACTGAAAACATACACATTGTATTTCTAGTGATGAAACACATATAATTTGAAAATGAGATTAAAATTTGAAACCTATATTAGAATATGTCAAAAGAACATTTAAAAGGTTGTTATTTCTGTAAACCCTTCAACAAACTGAACATTATCAAAATGAGTGCTTGCATAACTTCATGTATTGTATAGACTACAACATAAGAAAAATATTGACTACTTAAAAGTTTTATTTGGTTAGAAATAGCATCACAAGCAGCACCTAAAAATATTTAGATGAAAGAAGTTTATTGTAGATCTGATCAATTTACTTGGCCACTAGTTTCATATGAAGACAAGTCATGTTTTGGCTCAATTAAAAATCCTGATAGTGCTGAATCATGTTTAGTAGGCTCACCCCCATCTTGTAACAATCCTCGTGTCATTGGGGAAGCAGTTGCTTTAGCACTTAATCTTCCCCCAGAATTTGTAATAATTCTTTTAAGAGTGAGTGATGGCAAATGAGATTCTAGAACATTCTAACTGTTATTAATAAGGTGTCTTGGCATAAGAAAAATACTTAAAAGTCATCAAAAATGCTAGTTCTGTGATAACCTGTCCTGGAGCTGTTCTAGTATTTTGCATAGATGGGCAAAGAAAACTAAAATTTGCCAAATGTTTCTACTATATCAAGCTACTTTCCTCCTGTACTTAATTTGTATGGATTACTCCCTAGGGATAGGTTAAAGACTATGGGAAGTCGCCATTATAAGGCCATTACTGCACACTCTGGGGTAAATTATGAAATTATATTGCAGCCAGTACAAATAAAAAGCCAAGTGGAGAATTTGTCACTGACATTTAAGGAAACTGAAGTTACTATGTTTGCATCTTGTGTATGCAAAAGTAGTATTAAATTGTCCAAGATACTATTTGCTGACCTATATGACAAACTATAAAATTCCTGAAATAAATAATATGTATTAAAGGATAATTTATGGATGAAAAAAGTAGGAATATATATATATATATATATATATATATATATATATGTGTGTGTGTGTATACATAAAATCAATATAAGATTATTTTTTAATGAGTAAACTCATCCCAATCAAAGATACTACAGGATATTAGAAATGTGGAAATCAGAAATGAATAGAGTTAGATAAACATGACCCACTTGAGAACCATAAAAGCTGACTGTGAAGATCATTTTGAAGAAAAATCCAACTATTGTGTGACTACAAAGAGCTTACCAACTAAACTTAAGTACAATTTTGACTAAATGTTTCATTAAACTAGCCAATAGCTTGAATAAAAGCACTGATGAGCCAACTAGTTATTATGGTATCATGTAGACAAGTCTAGGAGTTTAAATATTTATTAAATCCAAAGTTAATATTCTCAATGGACTCTCTAAAATATAAAAAATGAAATGTTCTAATTAGATCACTTGTGAAAGTTTATATTCATCTAATGATTTTTAAAAAATGACATTTTGGTTTAGTAGTAGTTATAAGTTGAATTTATAATTTTAGACTTTTCTGGCTCAATCTAGGAGTCGCATCATTTTATTTTATTTTTGTCTTTTTCATTTTTATCGGTACCAGGGATCGAACTCATGAATGCCTGCTTGCAAGGCAGGCGCTTATGCCGCTGAGCTAAATCCCCAGCACCTTGAGTCACATAATTTTAGTGAATGCTAAATTCTAAGTAATGGAAATAATTAAAATAACTTCTAAGATTTATGTAATAGAACCTTTTTTAAAAATTAGGTCTCATAAACGACCTGTCAATATTAAAAATGTTCAAGGTTTAATAGTTGGATATTTCTAAACAGATGTTGAATAACTGTCATGACATATACATAAATATGACTGTTTCAGAGAATGAAACTCAGTCAAATAACATGAACTGGGGATTCCTCCAACTGAGCTGAAGATTTGATATCCTTCACAGTGATGTGTATAGTACTATATTCTTAAAGTTCTGAGAGGACCCTGAGTAGAGAGGACCCTCTACAACACTTCCTAACCCTCTACCCGCTGTACTCTGTCTCCTCATCTGAAGCACCATAATACATTATCTGATTCATTTGAAACATTTAGTCAAAGTAGTATGTAAGTTTAGTTGGTAATCTTGCTATAGTCACCATAGTTGGATTTTTCTTCAAAATGACCTTCAAAGTCAGCTTTTATGGTTTTCCAGTGGGTCCTGGTTATCTAACTCCACTTATTTCTGACTTCCACATTTCTATTTTCCTGTGGTATCATTGATTGGGACTAAATATCTGGTTTGTTATCTTTCTGGGATCTATTTGCTTAAAGAACCTTGTGGAAAAGTTTAAAGTTTTCACAATATAGGTAGGATGTATTACTAAAACACAAGCACAAACATAGTATCTTTTTAAAAGGATAACTATAAGGCTGGGGATTTAGCTTAGCATAAGTGCCTGCCTGGCAAGCACGAAGTTGTGAGTTCAATCCCCACACCAAAAATAAAAAAATAAGACAATAAAAGGATAACTATAAAGATATGTTCCATTACATTTTTTGGCAAATTTCAACATAGAAGTATTTTATTTAAATATGTCACTACCCTATACAAAACTGTGGTTTGAACTTAGACATAGGGGAATGAGGATGATTCAGACAAAACCTTCAGTCATTCTCAGTGATCTATTATTTAGCCTTGATTTGCAACTGAATTTCAGAATAGTAACTTTCACTTCAGACTTAAACCATTTTCTTGAAAATGTTGTGCTTAGTTTCTATTACAAGCCATGTTTCATGCTGCAACTCATCAGTTGATGTTTTTCCCTCAACAACTTTCTGTCTATACAGAAACAAAGAGTTCTCGTCTACCTTCTTTGCCATCTATTCATATCACATCCTACTACCTGATGGACCACATTGGAAGGAAGGACAATTTGTACATTGTTGATTGCTTAAGAACTTTGTTTGATAAGTCGAATTTTCCAGGCCTTTTTTGGATGCCATTTTTTAAATTAATCACTCTTATCCTCAAAATATAGAATGTTTGAGTCCTAGATGTGTTATGAAACATATCCTTGTTTAAAGTTCCTGTTCCAAAAAAAAGTGCATTCCAAACTTTTGAATATTGGCATAGCCAAATATATCTCATACAGTGGCTTTTAGAATATTTCTTAGATCCTTATTATTTCTGCAATTCTATGTTAATTTAATTGCATTAATTTCTTAAGCTGTTAACTCTTTTTAGTGGTCACTGTACTTGTCTTGCTGACTAGATTGTGAACTTCACAGATTAGGACACATACACATAAAGCAAGCACACAGTCAATACAGGTTGATTATACAAATTATGTATCATCAAGTCATTAAGAGTTACATCTGTACTAGTATCTTTCTGTAATTAATCAGGCTTGTACTCCTTTCCATTCAGAATTAGCTGGTGAGCAAAGTAGCAGAGATGGAAAGAGGTAAATAAAAATATTTCTTTTGGATACAGTATTGGAGTACGTCTTTATTAAAATAAACCAAACCAATGTCAATGGTTATTAACACTTAACGGTTAAAAGCAGATTGACACCAATGCAATTTATATGGGAACTATCACAAAAGAAAAGTGAACTCTGTGAGGGATAAAACTGCTTGAAAGTTACACTATCTATGCCCACAGATTTATTTTTCAATAAAAATGAAATTTTTATTATGGTTATCTCACATTAACAGCATAGTATTATACCATAAGACTTCTCAATTGAGGGACTCAAAAGGACCTATGTTTTCACTTGCATATTGTATGCAAATTTGGGAAAACTACAATAAAGTGAGACTGTATGCCTATTGGAAGAACCTGGATGAAGAATTAGTCTCTTCTTTTGGTCATTAACAGTATTTTTCCCTTCTTTCCCTTATAATAGGTTATGAGGACCACTTAATTTATTCTTGAAACATAATTCCCACTAAATATTTCTGCACTTTTCCAAAGTTTACAATTTTTATACTATGTGTTATATCACTATAGGATAATTAACTTTTCTTTTAGGAACAATACTCCATCTATCACAGAATTACCCTTACAATTCAAATAAAATTAAAGAATCTTTAAAGACACCCCCCCTCCTTGTGCTCACAAATTCTTCACTATAGGTCCTCTTCTCAGGTATAATTGTTTAAATTGTTTTAATTATAAAAGCATAATGTAGCACAATAAATTTCATGTATTTAGTATTTTGATTAACTTTTGAGTGTAGTATAATGTAATATTGAAGAGTCTAGACACCTCATTTATAATCTTTAGTCATGCAACAGTGGCTAAGTGAGTAAGACTACAGCACTTAAGAATACAGTGGGATTTAAGGGTAAAATGCTTAGGACTGAAGCTGGGCTCTTTTATTACTAACTCTGTGACTTTGGACAAGCTATTTATCATGCTTGTTTCCTTACCCATAAAGCAAAAACAAAACACTATCTGTCACAACTGTTATAAATAGTATTTTGTTGTTACTATTGTTACTGTTAGTGTTATATTGACTGTTGTAACTGTTGTTACTATTTTCCAACAGAGGTACAAAGTCAGTAGCTGAAATGGTAGTACTTCTAGGAAACAAAAGGTTATTGGTTGTTGGAAGTAAAAAAAAATAATAAGAGAAATAGAAAGAAAGAAAGAAAGAAAGAAAGAAAGAAAGAAAGAGAGAGAGAGAGAGAGAGAAAGAAAGAAAGAAAGAAAGAAAGAAAGAAAGAAAGAAAGAAAGAAAGAAAGAAAAAAGAAAAAAAAAAGAACAGAAAATCTATCCAAAAAAACAGGCATAAATTCCTGGACTAGGAGTCGATATGAACAATAATAAGTCTGGTCTACCAGTGTTTGCTAACAGAAGAAGTAAGTCATGTACACAAGTAGCTTTGGTGCCAGGCAAAAAGTGAGAGATGCCATAGTTGCGAAAGTGACAATGGGGACACATTGTGACAAGGTAATCAGCAAACGTTCTGTGAGCAAGGGAGTGAGGGAGGTGTCACTTCAGGAGGCTTAGAGATATTTGAGAATTTTCATTATGCAAAGAGAGAAAGGACATTCTGCATGGAAGGGGATAAAATGGAGAATTTAAATGTGTTGCGGGAACCCTGAGAGCATATTGAGGTCATGGAGGGGAAAAGTCTGGTAATAAGGAAAAAAAAGTTAGAAATGCAGAACAAGGTCAGATGGTGAAAAGCCTTGAGGTGCATTTTATGAAGTAGAAATTTATTCCTTTTCAGCTGAAGGTCTATTGATGGTTTTTGAGTGTCAGAATGAAAAGACAGAGTTTTAGAACTATTTTGTAAAGTGTAAACGAAATGCAGGACAAAGGAACTCATATTACCAGTTAGGCGCTCATTAAAACCATGCAAGAAGGTGATGATGACCAGGACAAAGGTTAGAAGATTAGAAATGTTGGAGAGAAGGAAAGATATTTAAGTCGGAGCTGCATTTATTGCTCCTAAACTTACACGCACATAGGCATAGACTTCCATAGTACACTCTACCAAGGAGAAAAGAGTGACTAAATCTATGTCAAAAATAATGAAGGTTAAAACTGATGATGACTTTTCATAAATCTCATGCAATTCTGGTGACTTTTTATATTTGTCACTTTAATTGCTAAAGGAGGAGAGCAGGAGGAAGGAATTCCAGAAAAGCTGAATATTAAGAATGAACATAAGACGATGTTGAAAATAAATTGCAGCAAGTCCTCCTTGTCATTGAAACATCAAAAGCAGCAATAACCATAATAATGTTGCTATTTAGTGTCTGAAGATTTTATTTCTGATTTTTACTCTGTGTGCTTTTGTCACCTTCGAGAAAAATACATTTTAAAAATGGGGATTTAGACAAAAGTGCATAAATTATTGCTAACTTTTATATGAAAAAAATACATTTCCAAACAGGAGTAACAAAAAAAAAAACACTAAGATTTTTATTTTATTTTTTAACTTTTTAAAATTTAAATTTTGACTGCCACATAAAGTTGTGAAAATTACAGATTTTTAATGGTGTACAATGCAGTGTTTTTATTCATGTACACATTGTGTAATATTCAAATCAAGTTAAACTTACCTGCTCAAACACTTACCATTTCTTTATGGTGAAAACATTCAAAAACCTGCCTTTCTTATAGAATTTTAAAATACATAGTACATTATCATTATCTATAGTCACCCTACTATGTGATAGCATGCCAGAACTTTTCACAAAGTAAGCCTTTTGAAAATCAGCATCATGTACTCCTGGAAATCAAGTTATGCATCCCCAAACAGAGTGTTTTTTTAATGCCTTTAACTATCATTAATTTGGAGATTAACCAACTCTAATATATAGCTCTTAAATTCCGATCCAATCTCTTCCTGTTACTATTCTTCACCAGGCAGCCTGCCCAAGCATATCTCAAGAACTAAAAGATCTACGTTTTAGTTACCTTGGCTCATAGTCTCATATCCTTTGCACCTATCCTGAATTCCTTAACCCCGCTAAGTACCAGATCAGAGCACTTAAGGCTGCTATTTTTGTAGGCAAACAGTTGAGTATCATCAATTTCAGTCTAAATTTTTTTTTTTTTCACATTAAGCGTAACTGAAAGCTACATCCTGTGCAAAGTCTGGTTGATTTCCTCTGCACATCCACATGCTTGTATCTGTGACTTTGTGGTGTGTTTACAATTCTCACCATGCCTTATTTTTAGTCTCTATCATTATGTGTGTCTTTATCTTATAATTGTTTCACTTTTGTAAATAGTTCATCTACCACAGTCTCTAGCACAGCATGTTACACATAATGATGCTTAATATATGCTTATTTAACAAACAAATAAAACTTGTCTCTGGATCATTCCACCTGGCAAGGCTCTACCTGTAGGAATTGCAAAGCAGCAGTTGATTTTTATATTCTAGTAAACCTCTGTTTTATATGCAACTTCAGTAATGGTATATCCAAACCACAGAAAACTAGCTACATTAGTACACTAATTTATGGCCTAAAGATATGTGTTGCTTCTTTGTTGTGAAATTTATAAGAACCTAGGGCACCAGTAAAAGGAAAGAGAAATGTTAATGTTTGTCTACACTCTAAAGCAAAGAGTTAAATTACAACAGACAGTTTATCTTTTTAGATTGTGGTCACACAATCCCCTAGAGGAATGTAAATTGGATTCACTTTCTTCTTACTCAAGACTAACTAAAAGATCTTAAAACTGTTTCTATTTTTCTTCAGAATGAGAATGTGTTATGAATAAAGTTTTCAAAATGTATTTATGAAAACACATGTTAAACTGTTGCATGATGCTATGTTCTCACCTTTGCATATATATATATATATATATATATATATATATATATCCTATCAAATGTAATAAACTTTTAAATCATTAGCAGCTATGAGAAACACAGGGTTACAATATAAATTTGATCAGGATTTTTTGAAGATATAATACTTATTAATACCATAAAGCTAGAACTCCGAGTGCAGCACAGTTTTGGAGTGTTTGCCTAGCATGTGCAAAGCCTTGGGCTCAGTACTTAGCACTGCAGGGAAAAGAAAGCAAAACAACAAATCCCAAAACATGAAGCCTGCAATAGAAATATAAAGTCTTAAATCTCATGATAGATATGGCAGATGTCAATAAATGGTACTAAAGAAAAAAAACCTCACAATTTATGTCTCATCTGTATGACATAAGCAATATGGGGCAATGTAAATTTTATCAAAAATTTACTAGCAAAGACTAAATGTTGGACTAGACAAAAATGTTTATTTAATTAGTATAGATAATTTCCTTATAGTCATTCTTCATGCAGTTCTAATTAGCTGAGAACATTTTTGATACATGTAATGCAGCACACCTACTAAAAGATCAGTGAACATCTTTTATAACACTTTTTAAAAATCTTACAAAATTATTTACCCTGTCCAGCATGCCTGAAAAATCTTTTTCAATAATTTTCAATCATCACTATAAAAAGATTACACCCTAGATAATACTCAAAAGACTACTAACTTCTCAGAAAGACTACTAGGATTACTATGCTTCAATAATACTATGAAAACTGATGTTGTTTGATCCAGTTTATTAATCTTTTGTAAGACCAACTTCAATGTATAGTATTTCAGGGAACATATTTGAATGTATTAAAATATGTATACGCTCTTAAACCATGCAATTTATTTCCTCTTCATACACCGAATACACTTGTTCCCTTTTATCTACTAGATTTAAATACCTTTAGCTTACACAGCATATATTTATTTACTGTAACAGAAAATATTTATGACCAAACTCTCCTTTGTCTTTTATTACTGTTATGTCTTAGTGACTAATTAGTAATAGTTATGCATAAAACAATACTCTGTGCTGTCATTGTTTAATTGTTCATTTTTTATGCTTTGATTTTGTAATGAACAACTACTTCTAAAATAACCATATGTAATATATCAACTAGTGATGACTTAATTTTATTTGTTGAAATTTGGTATCATTTCTATCCTTTTTCTGTTTTGTTTTTCTTAATTAAAAAAATTTAATAATATCATAACAGACTAAGTATTTATACGAGCACATGCATTCCCCATTGATTTTCAGAGCTTTTGACCATTTCACAAAATAGTGTCAAAATTTTTTTAATTTAAAGGAAATACCAGAACAAGATGAAATTTTCTTTTAACTACTTGTAAGTTTTGTTTTGTACTTGGTACCAGACTTTTGAGTACACAGCAATAACTGGTGGCACATAAATACCTAAAATAATCAGAGTATACGATTGGCACTTTTATTGTCTATTTTATATGTATCTGAATATATTTTTCATTCAGTGAATCCATTTTGCCAATGTCAAAACCCTCATGCTCACAACACAAATGTTGTTTTGAAGGTCAAATAAGTTCTAAAGTATACAGAAGCACAGAGTTGACTAAGATAAGTTCAATTTCATAAAGCTCAACTGTTGATTTCTTTCCTTTGAATATTTAATGTCTAGTAGCTTTGGCATCATAGAAGTTGTAGTCACATGAAAGAGAAAATACTAAAAATTTTTTAAGACTGGTAAAAATAATTGATGTTCATTTAAAATGCATATGAAAAATGGTAACTATAGATATTATACTTTGCTCAAAAGAAAATGATACAATTTAAATTTAGAATTTGATGGTAGATTTGTAAAAGTTATAAGCTTAGTTATCACAATTATATTGTCAGAAGAAAATCAGAAACAATTAATATTTCTTAAGTATATAATTCCTCTAGAAGAATATTTTTGTTTTTGGTTTAGGAAATAGTTCACTTAAAGTATTATAGAGTTAAGTTTATAATGTAAGTGGAATTAATGTTTTAAATAGAAAGCTTACTTATAAAACAAAGCATTCTGTTAATACATTTTGAAAAGAGAGCCAATATCAGTCTAAATTGAATTAAGTTATTTTTAGTCTTAATTCATTTCTTTCTACTTAAAATTTTAAACTTTTCAAATGGTACTCTAAATTTTCATACTACAATTTAAGGTTTTACATTTTAATTTTAAGTAACTTTACAGAAACACTTAATCTAATTTTTAGAGCTGAATAAGATACATAATTAAAAACAACTATAAGTAGAAAATGAATTCTCATGAATTAAAAATTATACAATAGATTTTTAGTATTATGGTTCACCTTCTTTCCAATTTCTTATCTTTTGAGACTGTTTACTCTTTTTCAGATTAAAATACAGCTATAATACAATTCCAGTAATGAATAAGTTGATTTTTATCATGCATTTACGTGTAGCTATTGCTATAAGACAATACTCAGATTCATCACTCTGGTTCTGCAGAAATAAACATTATCTTTCTCATCTTTTAAGAAAAGGAAAATATTCTTTCCAGAAGAAATAAAAAGGTAATTCCAAAATTGAAATATACAAGTGATTGATTATTCCGTATATGAAAATACCCTACTAAATTTTCCATGTCTTTTTTTCCTGGCTAGAGAAAAAAAGAAAAAAATTAATATTCACTTTAAAGCCTGAAGGCAACTATGATATATTTAATGTCTTATTTTCCTTTACTCTATTTTCCAAAAAAATGTAGCCTTTCAATGTTTAATCACAAAGAAATATTGTTTTCAGATAATTCTAATAAATCTTCCCTTTGAAAATGTATTTCCATTCTTAATGATGCACCTGCACTTCTACCTTACATCTCACTAGATCAGATCCTAAGGTGGAGTTTCAAAATCATATTTAAAATCACTAGAAATTTTTAAAACTACAACGAAAAGTTTTAAGTTTATGATACATAATTTAGTACACTGTATATCACATAATCAAGATTTCTGTAAGATCCTGTTCTTTTTTATGTTCAACATTATATTGAAATTTATTTAAATTTATATAATAATGTTTAAAGAAACTAAATTTTACATGACTTAAGGGCTTACTTCCAAATAATTTCATATAGTTTTGCTGTAGTGTTGGTTATAAAACACCAATAAAATTCCTTAAGATTTATCATGTATTTGAATATAAAAAACTGATAGACATTTCCAAAGTATCTATAACAGAATGAAAATGCATATATAATTATTTCGTTCATCAAAAAAACACACACACATATATTGCTACCAATCTCTGAATCAAGATTGTTGCTCACACAATTGATGCCAATCTGTTTGTCTTATAAAAAGATAATTTCAGCGAACATTCAGCTGGGAGTCTGGACCTTTGCATTTCTAATGTGTTGGCAAGAAAAATAGAAGTAGAAATAGCGTCTTGACATTTGGCAAGTCAGTCAGCTTTACTGCTGCTCCAACTCCTCTTCCAACCCTCATCCAAAAGCTGTGCCTTTGCTATGTTCCTTGGACCACATTTCCATCAGTAACAGGATGGACAGATGTGTGTATGGGGTACACGTTCAAGTTTCTAATTCCATTTGACAAGTGAGTCTGGCTTCCAGAAGATCTTGATCTCAATCTGGTAGCTTGGCCCTGTGGCCCTCATGTTTCTCGTGGTGGTTCATCTATATTCCTGGAATGTTCCTACTCCCAGTGTGCCCTATAAAATGTTGCCTACCTCATGCAGCTTCTTGTTGAAGCTGCCTCCAACAATATTTTTAGGGAGACTCTTTTTTATTTGCATTACATGTGGTTTATGTCGCTAGATCGATCTGATCTCTGAGACTGGCCACTCTTCTGAAGTATTCCTTTGCTCAAATTAAACCCGTGTGGTTCTAAATATGAGAAAGAAATGGGAGATATAAAGACTCCATCTTTTTATTCTAAATCTAGTAAATCACTGCCTTCTCTGATTTGTTAGTTAACAAAAGAAACCTTAGGCATAATGTTACAAGTATAAATGTACTGATAAAAAGGTAATATGTAACCAGCCTTTTAAGTGTCTTGGCTAATGTTACTCTGTTTTCTGTCTTGCTTTCAGAGGAAGAGCAAACTCAATGTTAGGTTTCAGTAGTTATGCTGAACTATTTCATTATCTGTTGCTTAAATAAATTATACTAATGATTATGGATATTATTTAATTCTATCCTGTGATAGAAACTGCTTATGGAACTTGGTAAATCTGTCCTTTAAACTATGTTTACTGTGTTGAAATTTTCAATCATGACATATACTTATGTGAATGGTAAATTTTAGTCTGCCAAGTACCTAAGTATATGTTCAGTTCTCAAGTCCTATGTTAGGATAAAATTAAGTATGTAAAGTTTTCATTTTCCACTTGATCTAGAAGTAGAAAAAATTAGCATTAAAGCAACATTCATTTCTTTAACTATTTTGTCTACGTCTCTTTGAGCTTTAAAGAAAGGAAATTTCTAATGCTCAACCAGTGTCAGTAAAAATGCAGATACATCTTCTAACAAAGTATCTTCTTTAGATATAAAACAGAAGCAGTAAGCTACAATGCTGGCAGCTAAAGTTGTCTGACACACTTTGCCTAAATTATGGGATTTCACACCACGGATGTCAGATAGCATCTCTATAGTTCTAAAAAAATCCTTCAAAACCCTATAGGAACCCACAAATTTCCACAATTGGCACGGTAGGGATATAACAAATTTTAGCTGAAGGTACTGTACCTCTAGGAGGATCTTTTTATTAAGAGGAACTAGAATGAGCTGCTAAGTGCCACATACAGGGACTGGAATAATGTAAAAAAGATCAGCAGCTACTGATCCACACTTGTAGCACTTTAAAAAAGAGATGAGATGATAAAGAGCTTGGCATCATCGTAAGTTCTGTACAATCACTTTGGAAAGCAATCTCAAAGCTAACTAGCAAAGTTAATGAAAAAGTTTAGAAATTAAATAAAAATGGAATTACATCAGAGCAAAAATTACAAGAGGCCCAGAAAGGTTAAGAGGAAAAAAAATATTAAAGGCGACTGAAAAGTGTTAATAAGACAATTTACGACAACATATGTGAGGTCCAAAACTGCTTTTATGTTGAGACTGTCATATGCAACATAATGATTCAAAACATCAGCAAAAATAGTACAGGCTTAACGGGAATGAAAACAATGAGAGAACATTTCCCTTGCTTGAGGTGCCAGCCACTTTCAACTGCTCTCCTCTGAGGCACTCTAATTTCAAATGCTTTTGTCCACAGAAAGAGATCTAAGATCTGTAGGGGTTTTATATAAAATATCACCCACCAAAGGTATGGGATCTGCAAATTCTACATGTGCCTACAAACAGCAATTTAAATTTTAAAGTAGCTAATGAGACTAGAAAGAAAAAAAGGTATGATCACACATCTGAGTATTTTCATTAAGTTTAGATTGTAGTACTGGTTTACGAAGTGGGTATCTTCGTGGGTGGAAGTCCCTTTCAGCTGTCTTCGGCAGCAAGCTATTATTGATCACACAGGGTAAAGTTTAATACAATGATATCACAACAAAGGTTCTCAAGAAGCAGAAAACATTGTGAAGATGATTGGTACCACTGTACAGAAAGTTTTGAGGCACTAAGAATGTGTATTCAACATTCTGAATTCTATTGCCAACGAGTTCTCTACTGCAGTCCTGAAATACTACGCTTCTTCTTTTATGTGACAAATTTTCTGTCCTTATGCTAAAGTTTTTGCTTGTGAGGATACAGTAATTTTTTTCTACTCTTAAATGCATTCTCTACAGAAGACTAATATTCCCTGTAGAAGATTAACAACTCTGAGACTTGAAATATTTGCTTTAGTAAGACGGAGAAAATAATGGTCAGTTGCAATTGATGTTGATTATTTAGCAAGTAGAATTTTGAAATGACATAGACACTAATGGGATTCAGGAATGATACATAAGAAATGATCAGAAAGCTCACAGTAGGAGATTCTAGTAATCAGAAAGGAGAACAACATGACAAGGGGTAGCTTTGTGTGTAAAGCCCTCAGTGTAAAACCAGCTTGAGAGAAACATTCATTCTGCTATCTAGAAACAAAATTTGAAAATATAAAAATGCAAATCTGAGTCAATTTATTTGGAATGAGAAGAAACAATTGTTTATAAAAAGAAACAACACAGTTAAAGTGATGATGGCCAGAACATCATTCATATTCCTATTTTTGCCTCCAACTGGCAAAGAAAAAGGAAAATGACTATCAGTCAGTAAATATTCACCTAGCAGCTCTAGTCCAACTGGTATCTTCTCTTTTCATTCATTTCAACCTAATACTTGGGAGAAGAAAGTAAACTTAAATTCTTTTGATTTAAGCAGTATCACTCATAAATTTTAAAAGAGCTTTTAGGAAAGTAAACAACTGTAAAAAGTAAGAACAAATTTTCATCTATAGAACTCAGAAAAACATGACCATAAGAATACTAGCACAGACATCCATGGATGACAGTGTCAGAAACTGTAATAATGTTCAGCTCAAATTCTTAAAAGGAAGTACTCGTTACATTTATTCATCCTACGCATGATTCTAGAACTCTTTGAACAGCAGCAAAACAGCCAAAAAGAAAAATCACACACTTACTTTGAAACGACAAATAGTTAACTGACAAGAGTCAAACAAGCTTCAAAAAATATGTATTCAGCGCTATCCGACTTTAATCTTTTCTACATTTTGCTAAAATCAGTTTGAACATTCATCTGAGATTTGTATTACAGGATTCCAAGGGTTTTTTTTTTCCTGTTAATTTGCTTTCAACAAGATAAAATTTAACTGTGTTCGGGAAGATAATCACAAATGAGGTGAAGAGGAGTGAAAGCGTCTAGTCATATAAATCTAGACAGTCATAAAACATATTACTCCAACAATCTGAATAAAAATAAAACTTATAAAGTATATTCTATTAATATTTTGAAAAAAGTCTCTTAAGTTTCCACATAAAGATAAATATCATATCTATATTTTCTTTTTTCCTAAAATCTCTTTTACTCTTCCTTTTTCAGGGCTTAGGGAGGTCTGAGTTTTATTCTAATGATTGCTACTTTTAAGGTAAACTATTTCTAATTAAATATCATCTCCAATGTGATTCTTCACAATGTGTGCCATATTTTCATTGTATGCTCACTGCATACAGTAGAACGTGTTAGGGGTTTCCTATATTAAAAGATGTCTAAAATGTAGTCTCTGTTCTTAAGAAACTTGCCATTAAGCTAAGGATATCCAAAAATGAGTAGGCATGTATGCTTGAATACACAAGTGGCCATGGGCACAGATAGGAACAACCAAGCATACATAGCTCCAAATAATGGAATAAGGACCAACCCTTATACTTGGAAAAAATTATATTGAAAAATAGGAAATACAATCAATGTAAAAGGCAAAATATTTATGAAAGAAAGCAGAGAAACAGAGAAAAGAGGGCAGAAAGGCAAAGAGAGAAAGGCAGCATAAACACACTAACTTGTAAAAGTCTTCACTCAAGGACAGTGAGAGTAAAAACTGGGAAGGCAGGAAGTGCTAAAATATGGATGATAAAACATGGATGCTAATTGAGCATCTCTTGTTCTACAAAAATAGTTTTTCAGGAACCCTAACATTACCATTATCTATTTCATTCTGCTTATGCCTCAAAACTTCTTTACAAACCTGTGATATATATTTATATTTTACACTGAGTTTACTACTATGGATTTGAATAAAAAGACTAAACCAACAAAATGTTTTAGCTGTATCCCCCTTGGATCTATGGATATTTAACTTCTTTGATTTTATAAGTGAAATTCTGGACTTACCATTTTCGTCTCTTAGCTTGACTTGAGTTTTCCATTTCTCTGTGGGTTTTTAGAGGAACTATGATTTTTCCCCTCATTTTTTGTCCCCACCATTCAGGTGGTTATTATGCAGTGGTATTTCTCTTATCATTTCCTAACTATTCCACTCCTAGTTGTGCATTTAAACCAGGTATAACATCCTGCAGGAATGAATCTTCTGCTTTCATTGTCTCTAAATTTCAGAATATCTGGCTACACATAACTAAATACAAATGCATACATAGTCAAGTCATGATGTATTTAGTACAATTGTATATGATCGCTTTTCCTAAAGCACAGCTCTGAGTACATCAAACTCAAACTTACAACATCAAGAAGCTCCCTAAATACTAAGAATCATTATAGTGTGATGTTCAAGTCACAGAAGAATATGGTCCCATCTTTATATAGTCTAAATTCAGCTTTCTTTCGTGTATGCTAAATTCCAGTCAAACCTAATTCTCTTTATTTTCTGGGCATATATTATGGACTCCTGATACTTGGTTGGTTGGCACTGTCCTCACTCTCTGAATTGTTCATTGCCCAGAAATGTGCCTAATGAAAAAGCCTTTATCCCATCTACTCTGAGTAGTGTGCCCCCCAAAACACATTTCAGTCCATTTATTTCAGTTTCAACAAAATGTTTACTTTATGAATTATAAAGGACAGGTAGGAGGAAGGGAAAAGGGATTATCTAGGAAACAACAAGTTTGTGGACTGCATACAAACATAAAAATGCAAAAAGAAGTTTTTGTATTGTTTATAGCCCTTTTTACAGTAATGATGAAATATTACAAGAGGTTATATAAATCAATACCTAGGCAACTAGCACTATGAGAGTCACAGGAAACAATGATTATGTTGCAGGTATTCATTTACGAACATCTTATGAGGTAGGTATTAATTACTACTTCAGCACACTATGAGTAGAAAAAACTGATGAAGGGAATGTTAAGTAACCTGTCCATTCCCACTGGACTAGGATCAAATGCGTTGTGTGTGGGGCTGGAATCCTGAGAGTGCAGGGCCACAGTCTACACACAGATATCACTGGACCCCATTGCCTATTGTAATTGTAATCATTAACCAAGCCTCTCCAGAGCAACAAAGTGTGTGAATTCATTTCAGGTCAAGCAAACAAACACACAAACAAACAAAAACCATGCTCTTGGAATGTTCCATAATTTTTTTGAGGTCTGTTTAATTTCCAAAGTATTTTGAACTGTATTCAATTATTTGCAGCCAAATGATAAAGGAGAGAATTAGATCAATATTTTTCCTTTGCCTCTTAATGGTATAAGATGCTTTAAGTACAGGCATCTTAAAACTAGAAAAACAATGATAGTGTACCAAAATGAATCTCATCAATATGTGACAGCTAGCATACATAGACTTAACAGGTGAAACAGATTCAGAGAGTGAATACTGACTCAAGTTTTTCAAGATAATTAAAATTTTAACATATCATTTAGAAAAAGACGAAATTTGAGCTACCTCTACTTTTCCTCTTTTCTGAAATCCATAGCCAAAAGAGATTTTCTTTTTATCTATGGAAGATCAACGTAAGCACTTTTTATATGCACTAATTCATCTGAGCATAAAAGGTATGGTATATTAGCCTAAAACATATTAATTTTATAAACTCACAGCAGTAATACATAGGTATTAAATATGCAATTTTATATTTTTTACACGTACTATTATTTTTGAGATATCTCAGTTAAACTTTAATTAAATTTATAATAAAATGAAAAATCCCAAACATCAATTGCCAAGTGAAGAATACTAACCTAACAGCATCATAATTTACCTAATTATTTTTTTCAGGTTCTAAAGAATAACATTTTATAAACTATTAAGTTATTATCTTTTTATGTCAATATTCTTAGCACTGGACAATTACCTTTTAAAATTTTTTTCTTTATATAGCTTTTGTATATGATTGATAACTATCTCTAAAAACTGCCTAACAGCTAGAGGAGATGCACTCACAGCTTACACACTTACAAGTGCCTTTCTTTCTCTGAACTAGGTCTTTTTCTTAAGAGAGGAAAACAGGATCAGACTCTTGTTTGCTCTTTAAAGTTTTATTGTTTTAGCATTTTATACAGAGTGAGCATTAGCATACTCAAGGCTTCCAGTGACCCATTGCATGGCTGAGAGGCTGAAGCAGGGATGCAAAAACTTCTGTCTGATTGCTCGCTTTCCTTGTTTTAGAGTAGTGCTACTCTCAAGAGCATATAGTCATGTTCTTTCTACTTTGAGTTTTATTACTCCTTTTGTATTATTCAATACATCTAAAGACTCTTCCAAAAGACAAAATTTTCCATTTTGGAAAAGTAATGGTTTGGAACCTGATGAAACACATTAGCGTTCAGTGTGTTTTTCACAAAGATGACAGAGTAAAAGTACCTTAAGGCAACTAGGCACATTGAATTGTTGGATAGAAACAATATTTAAAAAGTCAACAAAAATAGTGTCTCACGAAAACACATGGGCACATATAAAGAGTGTATTTTTCTTTCCGGTCTTTGACTAAATATTTAATTCAAAAAATTAAAAGAAGATGAAAACATAAAAATAGGAGAAAGAACTAATCCTACTTCATTAACTTGAAGTTACAAGAACCTGCTGTTTAACTCAACAAAGTATGAACATAAATTAACTCATCCTAACAACAAAATGTTCTATCCACTTTATTATCCAGATTCTAATTTTCCCCTGGTATTCAAAGGGTCAATACTTCTTAGTAAACAAGCAACTGATATGCTAACACTTTTGAATAAGATCAGGCATTTAAAAAAGTGTCATACACATTTCTGAAATCCACAATACATCAATTTTTAATACTTCTAGTCTCTCAGCTCCATTAAAAAGATGGTAGGGGAAAGATTTTAGAGTAATTAATGATATAGTTAGCTGCTAAATATTAATAGGAATCGTAGTCTTGCATAAAATATAACATATAAACCTTGCCAATACAGACGCACCAGTAATTAAACTTGAATATGTAATTACACTGATTTATAAGACAGGCAAAAAGTTACACTTTACTAGCTTCTATGTAAACTGTGGGTAACAGTTAAACTTCACATTTTACGGTTTGTAAAAATGGGCAATGTCTTCACTACAGTTCATAAATGGTTTAGAGACTTGTAATAGTAGTAAAAATTATGACAACTTATTCCATCATGAATATTCTTATACCAAACCAAAGAGTGATAATGAAACATCAGACATAGATTCATTTTAGACATTGCCTTCTGCCCAAGAGAGTGTCACGAGGACTAAGGATTTGGTGAGGACTGATAGAACAATAATTATAGGGCATTTGGGGGAATTTATAAGATATTAAAACTAACTTTGATATATTTTTTCATCTTACGAACACAGTCTAATTTAACTCTACTTATGGTTTTTACTTATCCACCATTAACACTTTCTGAAGAATACTAAATTTCAGGAGGAGAGAAAGAGATTTTCTTCCCCTCAGGGAATCTGTTTGCCACACTTACATGTGTGGCTGAGGTGAGCAGCCCGGACTGCTGTTCCCGTTGCTGTCGATGTGGTCCAGGGAGCCATTGAGGTCTTCGTGGACGGCCTGCAGGAGGCCACTGGATGCGTTATTGATCAGTCCAGGGTTACTTAGTAAAGGTAAACTGCTCTCTGCCAAGGCAGCCTAGTGAAATGGAGAGGGTGAGAGATAACTTTCAAGAAAACCTTGAAAATAATTTCTAAATGTATCTTCTTTTAATTAGGTTCAAATTGTGACACAGATAGTTTAGAGATACTTAAAGGCATAGGACAAATAGAAATTCCTAAATGGCCACTTGTGGCAGAGATCACATGGAAATCAAGTATGTTGTGAACACATAAACAATAGTTCCGGCAGCAGCAAACTTTCGCATTCATGTTTCAGCCTTTTGCATAATAAATAGCTAGATCCTCACATGTCATAAAATACTCCAGGATAATATAAGCAGTTGCTCTGCTTTTTAAAAATGACCAGAACTTAGCTCAAAATAAAGAAGTCCTGACATTTGCCTCCCCTGCATAAAAATTATACATTATAATTAAACTTTAAAGTTTTTGCCACAAGCACCATGTTCCCCAACACTATGATGTGAAATCATTTATGACAGCCTAGATAAATATTAATGCATAGCCACATGCATTTGTAAATGCTTCTATATAGCAATCTAGCATTTGCAGGAAAACCGAGTGTTCCAGATTTTGCCACAGGGTGTCCTTCTTGCTTCTTCACATCAAAAGTGGCTTGAATTAGAACCAGGGCTTTTCACAGTACTAGGTACTACAACATACTTGGATGATAAACCAACTATTAAGAACAATCACAATCTTGCCTAAATACAAAGCATGCCAAAAAAGGAAGCCAAAACATTCAAATAGAATAACGATGTAAAAGTGCATTTAATGATTATTACCTGCAAACTGGCATTAAGAGCTGCTCCATAGCCTAAACTGGTAGGTATATTTTTTACTAACGTTGGGCTTCTGGGAGAAAAGATACACAGATGATTTGTAAGTTATAAAACAAAACATGAGGATGTCAGTCTTTTCAGATATA
>NW_026947485.1:52738336-52765836 GCF_034190915.1 Cavia porcellus
TTAAGAATGGCTCATGTACATTTGCTCCACCTACATTTTTCCTCTCCCAAAGTAAAAGAGCTCTACTGAGCATTTATATCCTACCTGATGACATGGGAATGTTGTATTTGTCTGAATGTCGCCTTCGTATGGCTCCCACATTGGGCACACTGGCTGGGGTGATTACTGAGGGTCCCTGGGTAATCGGGGTGACTGGGGCCGTTGGTGTGGTAGGGGTTTGAGGTAAGCTCTGTGGGGATGTCTCCAACATGTTCTTCGACATGGTGACACTAGACACCAGATTGAGCTGCAAAGCCCAGGAGAAGGGCAGGAAAAAGGTAGAGACAAGAGAAAAAGACTTAAAAAGGTTTGACAAATGAGAGTGGTTTCACTTCTACAGCTGTGTTGCCACTAATAAGCTGCAAAAGGAAGCAGCCAATCTCAACTAATTACAGGATGAAATTGTATCATAAGAACTCTAATTAGAGGATGCTGTTAGAGGTTATCTAATAATCTACTGCAATGTTACTTAGGACTAACTCCTTCTTGTCCTACCAGACTTCAGCGAAAGTGTATTTCCTTAAATAAAAGCCAGTTGCTGATTATTGACTGCCCCTGTTGTTAAACAGGTCTAGCCCCGCGTGAAGCAACAACAGCAGTAACGGTGGATGCAAGGTTTTTAACCAATAGGACTTAAAGTAAGTTGCTATTCTGTTCCTGCCAGAATTTTTTTCCCCATAGTCCCAAATCTCAGCTGAGAGGCTCCAGCCAGCTGGAAAATTTTACACTGACCTTTAGTCTCCTTGCTAATTTGGTGGAATGGTAATGACATTACTACATATTCAAACAAAATTGTCTTAATTGCAAATTAGCCGGAGGAGGCTGAAATTTTTCAAATTAAATCTGATTGGAGATGGAGAGAGGGAAATGGAATTTCCTCACTAACAATCATTTGTGGCATGTGTTAACAAATATAATGAAATGTCAAGTTTGCCAATTCCTCTGGAAGTATCATTTTCAATTTATGATTACAGTGTCACTTAATGCTGATGTACCCTGGAAAGTGGGTGTCAGGTAGAAAAAAGGAAAAAGGTGAGAATGTGCAAGCTGTTTAACAGTGTGCCCTTCATTACTTCCCTCAGAAAGGCCCTGTTCTTCATTATCAAAAAACTCATATCACCTCTGTCATATTTACCACACCTCTTTTGTCATAAATAGCATCCAATTAGCGAATTTTTACACAGGGCAGCACATAAGATTTCTCCCACATATTTACATGGTATTGTAAGAGGTAATCTAGGGTCCTTTTCATTTCATATAGTAATCTACACAAGCAAGCAAGAAACTAATTTTAATTGTTTTGCTTCTCCATATAGTAACTGTTGAGTGGCTAGATAGAGAATATTCAGCTTTTATATATAATTTAGTAACACCTGCCTTTTAAAATCCCAAATACACTTCTTAAGATAAACCTTTTTTTAATGGGGAGAAAATGATGTGTACAGCATTGATTGATCTTTCTTTGTGGATTTGTTTTACACATTTAGTCAGTAGAGAGATTTGTTAGGGAAACAAAAATTAACATATGCCAGCTAATTGTTCTTCTTTCTTGGGCAGCAGCCAGAAGAAGCACATTAGCAGTCTAATAATAACGACTGGCACCCTGAAGGCATCCCCAAATGCATCTGTTCCCAATAAACCACAAACTGTTATTCTGTTCGTACTCTAAGCCAGCAGCCTGGGCTGGGAATTCTTTGTTACGTACATAAATAAAAGCTGAGATAATGCTACTAAATGCTGCATTTAATACATTTACAAAGCCACTGGTGTAAGCTTCCCTAGGATGTGCCAGGCTACCTCTGCATACTTTGAGAAAAGCAAGAAGATTTGTGTGCATCTGGATGTTATGGTTTTGATGAGACTTTCAAATAAAACCAGAACATAGAAGTAATAATGTTACATTTAGACCGCATCATGAAACTTACATATCTGTTGAAAATGTGAAGGGGAAAAAGCAAAACAAAGCAAAAATCTTCCCTATACATTAAAGCAAAATAAAAGCTGAGCTGGATGGTTACACATTTGTATTTAGAATTATAGAACAGAGTAAAATGTGACATTCAGAGGCCAAAAAAATAGCAAACTGCAGACCAATGACGTAGCTATCTTGATGAATACTCGACAGGACTCTACATTTTACAAACCCATTAAAAGTTATCAAAACAGAAGTCCACCTTTTCCTATGCTAACTACTCATGTTTACAATGTTCCGGTAACTCATTCGGCATCCTGTAATAATGAGCGTACCATGTTTGTAGGCGTGCAATCACAAACTGATAAAATAGAATTTATTATTAACTAAAGGGAAGCATGTAAAAGCCAGGATGAGCACTTAGCTACCTCGGCTCATCTGAATATAGTCAAGGTTGGGTGAAACTCATTATTCAGGACTCGCAGCCTTGATAACTTTGATTTTCATCCATCCATAGCATGGCCAAAAGGTACCATTTAATGAAGTACCATTCAGAGAGTAAATGGGGTCATATAATAGACAGTGCGGTTGCACCTTGTGTTCATGTACTGATAGCTGTTAAGGTGCAGTGATGAACCAACAGAGCTCATTTCTCCTTGGTAATAAATTCATGCTATTAATATTTATCAAATGTGTGGGCCGTCTCAACTGAGCCACTGCACATGAGACCATAAATCTCTACTATCATATCAATTTTGAAGCTTCTTTTGTACAGTGTATAAATTTTAGGGTTTTTTTGAGGGGTGTGAGTATTGACCACTCTTCTTTTGAACCAATTTGAGGCCAGTAGTGCAGTTTCCCACTTCAGATATTGCTAGTTCCAAAGGGAACTTTAAACTGTGGTTTCATTTTAAATCGCTCATCTAAGATTCTGTATTAATTGCCCACCATCAAACGCAATTAGCAATTCTTTCATGTGTGGTTTATGTAATGTAATACTTCAATTACATTATTCATTCAGGTTCTGTTTTGGATTATAGGCTGAAAATTCTTTATTAGTGTAGATGTAACCATGCTGCTGGAGTTTTAAAAAATTTACTGATTGAATAATTAATTGGAAAAGAACAAGCTGCAGATTCCTGATGGATTTACGAGACAATTATTCTGTCTTGTGATTATCTACATTATACTATAGAAGCAATGAGAAAGAAAGATCTCATTGAAAAGAAAGTCCTAAAGACCAAATCAAAAAGATTCTGGAAAGTCTATTTTTTTTCAAATTAAAAATACAGACATGCTAGAGCTTAAAAATTCACATTAGACAGAAAAAGATATGTGTGTCTTTTTATTTAAAAATATATTTATAGTATCCTACACTAAAAAGCAGGATAGAAGAAAAGCTCTAATATCTTTGGTGAAATACTATATTGGATTTTTAAATAAGTGACAATCTCTATGCAAAATGTAAACTTCAAATAATAGTAATTAGTGATAGATAACAAGACACTAGAAGAAAATCAGATAATATACTGTGTCTTCTATGATCTCCCCCACTGCAAAATCAAGTATTCTTTTTATACCCAAAGAAATGGAGGAAAGACAAGGCTGGCAATCACTAATCATCAGGCTACCCAAGGAACTTATTAAAAAGGGTCCCACAAACTTTCATTAACCTAGAGTTATGCAGGCAATAAAACTCTTAAGTTTCTGTGCAAGCATTGCTGGGTTAGACAACAAGCTATGTATATTCTTCTCTACCATCTATATGTCTGACTACACTCTCAGGTTGAGCTTAAATCTTGTATATTTTTAGAGAAACTATAGCTTTTATTTTCCATAATTTCCCATTTCTCTTTTGTGATACGCTCTCTAAATTAACATTCTGTATAATATATGGTAAAATATATCAGTTTGTGAAATACATCTTAACTGAAATAACAATCAAAGAAATAGAACAAAATTGACTGTAAAATACTCTTTTGACAAAATATTTGATAAAACAAGTCTACTTATACGTGCCTTATGATTGATGTAAGTCTTCTTCGGAACATCACAAACCTTTCTGTTTGTGATTGGTACTCTTGCTACTTTTTAGGGAGCTCAAAGTGGGTTTCTTTCTAATATCTCTAAACCTATCACAGAAAGATATTCTCTCTAGTTTCAGCCTCAAGGCAGTGATTTGTGCACTGATAGGTATACTTTGTTTAGTGTCACCCACAGTGTAGATTGGATAGATTTTATAAAAGATAGCATTACTGTAAAAGAAACATACAATTTGACGAGTGATTGCATTTTACTTTCATTTTATTGCCATATTTTTTATCACTCTCATTGTTTTCTAACTGTCACTAAATTGTTCATTTTCTTACTCTGTTACATTGGTAGAGCTATTTACTGTTTATAAAGCAATATGCACTTACAGGTTTGGGAGATGGTTTGGGCTCTGAGGGTCGCATGTGCAAGTGGGTCATCATTGCTTGAAGACGTTCACGTTCTTTAGAAAGCTGTTAAGAAAGAGTGAGATCAGAAGCATTTTAGAAATGACTGAGACAGCTATTTTATCGCAGTGATCCATCTTATCATTGAGCTTGTCTCAGAGTAATGATTCCTGCATATAAAAGTCTGTGTCAGTAGGAACTTATCTGGGAGGAAATGCAACTTTAGCTATGGAGAGGGAAAAAACTTTTATAGCTTTCTTTATGTTAAAAGGTCAGAGAAAACAAATAACACTTCATCTTTTTGTCAATAAGAGAATTGAGGTCACAGTTGCCGCGACAGTAACAAGTTACCAAAACCATAAATTAGAAGGCCCACGGTGTCTCTTTTAAAAAGTCCTGTGGACACTGTTAGCAATGGACTAGTGCCAACAGCTGTGAAGGGGTGAAGGGTTCTCAAAGCAAGTGCCTGCCAGGATTGTCTACACACTTCATGCATTCCCACTGAGGTCCAGTTAGTGCCCCCTGCAATCTGCCATCATCAATCTAATTCAATAGAGTGACAGAGACCAGGCAGTGTGAAACGCTGAACTCTGCCACGGAGTCGGCATCTACACTTGCGCTGGGTCTCATTACAACTGACGGACCTTACTTTTCCATCAGTCAGAGAGAGAGAGAGAGAGAGAGAGAGAAAGAGAGAAAGAGAGAGAGATAATTGGCTGGACTGCAGACTATATGATCATCTGTACTCTTATCTATTAGTATTTTATAAATAGTAAGTAGCTTACATGTCCTTGATTATTTTATAACTCAAAATAAAATGTTTAATTTTTGGCTGGAAAAAAAAGCAATATGGTGAATTTGAAATAAGACCAGCTGAAGAGTGAAGAAAAAAGTGCAATTATATGTTTAATTAAGTAAAACAAAATTTTAGTTTTGTTGAGAAAAATAATCTTCAGGATAAAATATTAAAGAAAACCTTGCAGCATTAGTAAAATAGCAAAAAGTATGACTTTAGGTGACATAATTCCTTTCTGAGCAGTTTTACAAATTCTATTTATTTTGGCCAAATTCTATTTCAGTATTAAAAATTTGTTAAAACTTAGAAGAGCAACAATGATATAAGATATGCTTCCACCTACGACTTAAAATATGTGCCATTACTCCAGTTAAATATAAGCAAGAACAATTTTTTTGTAAAATTGTAAATTACAAATATACTAGAAGCAAAAGTTGTTTTTTCAAGATAGTAAAGGTGTAATATTTAAAAGACTAGTCTTTTGTTTTAATGTAGAATCCTTTAGGGGAGAATCAAAATCAGCTCGTATCATACCTGTCTCTATAATAAAATCATACTTTATAGGTCTAACAGACAATAGGAAAAATATAGAATTGATAGTGTGGGGATATTCAAAAGTAGATAATATGTTTTAAAAGTTAGGTAGGTCTAAGTGAAAATAAACAGTAGCAATCTATCCCGAGTTATTGCCATTGTTAAAAAATAATCCAGATTTCCATATTTTGTAATTAGTCAGTATGTTGCTAAGTCATTAAGAGGTGGCCCTTGGGACCTCACATCCTTTCAATGCTCAATGTAACACACTAGGAACCTGAGAAAGGAGGCCACCAAGCGAGGTCTGACAAACCTGTATTTCTAACTGCTGCACCACCTGCATTTGCACTCGGCACTGAGCTGTGCTTCGGTCGTCCAGCGCGTGCTCATTGTTAAGGTGCCTGCACAACACAAGACACAGAACAGGACATTAGAGGACCTCTCACTCAGTGGCATGTGGACCACCTGATACGTAATGCACTGAACTTGCACTTTCCTCTGCAGCGCATAGATCAAACACTTAGAAACTACACTGAAAGAGCTAAATGTGCTCATATGTTTAGTGATATTTATGTGATATAAAAAGGCTTCAAAAGGTTGACAATGCCATTGTCTCTAAGCTTATCCTTGAATACAAAAATATTTCCTCAAGTGATTTACAAAGCAATAGTAGAAATCACAAGTATATTTCATATACTCATGAAATGTTTTTAAGAAAGAATAGCATATATAATATATATATATATATATATATATAATTTTAGAGCAAAAAGGCAATTATCTATTCTGTTTCTGTTAATACAGGTTGTTTCTATGATATTTTTAGTGAGCAATGTCTTATTTTCTGGAATGCGGTAGGAATTGCATAAAGACCAATTATCATCCTATGAAAACCTGAATAATCTAGTAAATGTTAATTGTATCTCACTAGAAAACAAATTCTATTGAAGATTGTAATAATAAGAATCATACAATTGATATTTCATACCTAAACTCCTAAGGGGAGAAATCTATACTCACTTATACAAAAATAGTGACAGGCTATTCTCATAATTTTTCTCTGATCTTGAATATGTATTACATAAATTATTATTATCATGATTATCATAGAGTGCCTAAAGAGATCTATTTAATAACATCTTAAAACAGCAAAAATATCTCTGATGAACATGAAAACATTTAGTAATATGCACTTTGTAATTTGTAATACATAATTTGAGGACACCTGAAATTAAGATCAATCGTTCAGTAATTCGGTATCTTCTAGCACATCTATTTCATCAACAGTCAAACTAAGACAATGTTTAAGAGATGTTCTCACCCATGTACAAAATACAAACATGTGAATTGAACAAAATATTCACAAAAAATTAATTTATACATTTCATCTCTGTGGGTTTAAGTATCATTTACAAATGATATAAAATCTAAGAAGTTTATTATGGTTCTCAATATACTGAATTTAATGGATATTTTTTCCTATCAAATTATTTATCTGTATTTCTTGAAGTTAATAATGAAGTAAAAAAATATGTGGCAGATATATATATATATATATATATGTATATATATATATATATATATATCATGAAGAATAATTAAAATGGCATTGTTGAGAAAGAACTAACCTGTAAACGAGTAGGTTTGTTCGATCTATGTTGGGAATTAGAAACCTTTGTTCCTTTCTGCCTCATACCTTGATAAATTAGATTAGTTCATATTAGCGCTTCCTTGCCGATCATAACAACAAAACCTCTATGTATCTCAGCATAATCGTTAGTCTTGGGTGAAGAGAAACTGTAAACTAAAATAGCCAGATGGACCAGGTCAAGCTGAAGATGTGATGCTGGAGTCCAGGAGAAGCACTCCCACTAAGACTACCTGCTCTAAACTCAGCTCAGACCAATTCTGCTCAGGAGCAAACTGTAAAAAGGACTAACATTCACCTGCGCTCTCTAGCAAGGAGGCACAGACTGCAACAGCAAACTAAAGATCAGCTTAAAATGCAAAGTGTAACTTAATCCTGACACACAAGAAAGCATATAAATTATGTTTCTGGGTTTTTATCTTCAAACATTCCTGAGAAATGAGAAAATTTCATATCAGCACAATATAATAATTGTTTGTAGTCTTATACTTTAATGTTGTTGCATTTTTGTATGATTTTTTTAAACCACAACTTGTAGAGAACACACATAATTTATCTTGCAATCAATTTAAAAACAGTTTTCTAAAAACTGTTTTAGTTATACACACAAAATTAGGACATAAATAGAGTAAGCCAGATAAGTAGAAGACACAGTGTCACAAGAAAAGGTAAATTTACTGTAACGTTTCTTTTTGCACAAAATCACTTTCAAAAGGATTTTTACACTTGTTTACTTGTTAGTGATAATTGTTATCTTATATTTAAAGAAATAAAAAAGTGCAAAATGTTTTCATTATATAGTGGGTCTTAGAGACCTATTCAATTTATCTATGCAGCTTTTATTAGAATAGAGACTGTAGAGTACAATAATAGTCAATGAGGTTTTGTCTTGATTGAATTTTTCAGTGGAACACAAAAGAACCTTGCCATTAAAATAGTCCTTTATTCTCCTGTATGAAGGCGAAAGGTTTTTAAAGTGTTGTGATGTTCAGTAATGAGCCTCTATCTAAATTATCATTGGTGACAAACTCACAAAGCACTTTTCGAGGACACATAGTTATGAAATGCCAGAGCTGCCACTTTCTTTCCTGTAATTATAGGCTAGCTTGCAGCCCTTCAATGATCATTTATAGAACAGCCTCCAGTGGATTACTGAGAACTTGAAAAACACATACATACCTCTGCCACATCTCCCTTCTCCTTTCCTCGCTATTGTTTATCAGTGATATGTAAAATAATAGTGCCTATTCATTCCCCCTACTTAATTATGCCAATCAAAGTACAGAAATAGTGTCAGATATAAATACAATGCAATAAGACTAAATAAATAGGCTGAGTATTAACATTAAATTATGAATTTATGTATTTATGACTATTTTGTGCCCAAATTATTCTCTTTTATGTTTTTATAACTATCTCAGGTACTACATATTGCTGTTCAAAAATTCTCTATGATTTATAAATCAAGAATGAGATAATACTGAAAAATGAGAGGATTGGTGGATTTTCTCTGTCAGTGCCTAATTGCTGTTTCAAAATGCATATGCAAAGGGACATTTCATTAATCATTTAATCATGTCCCTTGCAGGAAGTTGGAACTAATGTTGCAAATACCCTTTTCATATGAATGCTCCATAATACTATCTTATGCATTTGATATATCGCCTATGTCATAAATTATGGCTGCTTCAAAAGGACCAAGTGGGGTTGTTATCCCTGAAGATGCTTGTTACAAAACCTTTATTAAGTTTCTTTTTTTACTTATTGCTAGTTCTATTTCACAGCTTCATACTAGCCAACAATAATACTCTTGCTGATGCCAAAGGTCTGTAAATTACCCATGCAATCACTAACACCATTTCACAGGCCTGTTCTACTTCTACTGGTCTGCTAACAAGGCGATTACACACAAATTACTGAATGCCTATGAAATATTTAAATGCATTCTACTCTACTATGCATTAATAAGAGCAAAGCGAGCTCTGGAATTCTGGTTAGCTCCAGTCCCTAATGTCCCCTAATGAGCCTCTTACCGAGACTGCAGTTCAAACAGAGAGGTGAAGAAAAAATGCAAAGGGGCCTTCAGAAAGGCAGCACTGAACAAACATCGTGTGAGCTAGTTCTAATTTATGGGTCACTTTATAGGTATATTGATTTTTGTTTTCAAAATGGAATAAATGATGTGGTCGACTGACGTTCTTTCAAAACTGCATTGAATCTGTGTGCTAGGTAGGTAGTGTGAACTAGGAAAAATGGTAAACAGGCAAAGTCTTTCAAAAAATAATTAAGAAGGCATTTCAGGAAGACAAAAGTATTGTAAAAGATTCCTCCAATTTATTTAATGCACAGTTCTTTTTACTGAAGATTTTATGGTTATGAATGCATGTGGTAACTTCAATTATGTATACTCCAGAGCAGCAATTCAAATTTAACCTCTAGATTTTTAAATTCACTTAATATGGTAGTATTTTATAAGCTAAAAAGGGATCAGATTTAAATCCAAGTATGTCAGAGATTGTTTTAACAAAATGTTTCACTTGCATATCAGTGGTGTTTGATTTATTTTGCATCAAGCTTTTTATGTTTAAACACTGACAGGAGTTTAAATACAAAATGTTAGCTGTCACTATTCATTTAGCTGATTATGTGAGATGCCTTAGTTTTGAGGGATAGGGGCACTGTCACCAAAAGAAACAACACTCTGACAAGTTCAAAGAATGCCTTCTTGAGGTCATAATTTTGTAGCCATGCTGCCTAGTCAAAGACAAAGAAATAGACAATACACACTAAGTAAGAGCAGGATTTTTTAGAGTAGTCAGCTGCAAGAAAAAAAGAAAACAAACTTCTGTTAAACTCTACCTTTCTCACTGCCTTTTCTACTGTTCTGTACATAGTGTCAAAACTGAAAAATTTAAGCTGTAACATACTTAATTTATTTTCATAACTAATCTTAATGTTATGATATTTACATGAGTATTTTTATAGACGTTAACCAATGTGTGTGTGTGTGTGTGTGTGTGTGTGTGTGTGTGTGTGTGTGCGCGCGCGCGCACATGCATGTGTGGTAATGGGGATTGCATCCAAGGCTTTCACACTGAGATGCATCTCCAAGCTTTCATATATTTTGCATTCTGAGACAGGGTGTAGCTAAACTGTCAAATTGCTCGTGCTGGGCCTGAACATATGAATCTCCTGCCTCAGCTTCCCAAAGCCTTTGGATTATAGGAGTATATACTTTCACATCTGACTCCATTCTGTGTTTGTTAAAGGACAATATTTCCATCTTGCACTTCATGCCATGTTTTGTTTGCAGACATCCACACATGGCGGGTTCAAGAACACTTGTCTGCTAACTGGAGTGCTATACTGTACACCTTTGACTTAAGCTCCAAAAATTCATCCATCTACATTCAAGCTGATTTAGGATGATTGGAGTGATAATTAATTTTGTAGTCAAATACACTAAAATTTTGTCAGATGCTATTACACTTTGACATCTGGAAGACAACAATGAAGATGTAATATTAAATGTTCTTAATGATCTAGTGAGAGCCTCAATTACTGGTCAGAAAAATGGTTCACTTTTGTCAAAAAAACCTCAAAGTTCAAACTTTCCCCAAAATCTTTTTTGCTTTAACTTCCTTCTTCATGTTGTGTTGTTCTGCTTTTATTTGCTGCTCTAAACACTTTTTCTAGGTCTCAATTTTTTTATTATATGAAAAGAATACCTCAATTGAATACTAACGATCACCTATAAGAATATATATCCATTATAATATCTAGAAATTAAGAAAATATATAACAGAATATATTTATAATACACAAAAAAGAACTGTTGTATTGTCCAATTTCTGTGCAGGGCACAAACAGAGAGGTTCCATTTTGTTTTCAATATAATGTGAGAAAGAAAATTTAAGACGAGTCCCACATTTTCTATTGTTCACTGTTGTTTAATGCACAGAGGCTAAACATAAAAAGGATGTTTCTCTTTTTTCTTTCAATTCAAGGTAAAACTTATATAATGCCAAATTACAGCCTGAACTATAGAATTTATTTCTAGAGAACTTTATATTAAAAAGATCACAATAAGTTTTTCTTTAAAGCTTTTATTATAAACAATAGATACAAAATTGTGGGAGAATGTATACACAACAAAACTAGTATGTAAAATGTTTTCTGTCTCTTTTGATTTGTCTGCCAACTTCTTCCCCAGTCCCTCAATTCTCTCCTTTATTAACTGAAGAAAATCTGTCTTCTAATGAGAAGATGCATGCAGTTTGTGACGCCCTTATCCATTTCACCTCCCACACATATGCTAAATAAACCTTTTTCTTGAATAACTTAATTCATTTGTATCATAATTTTAAAAATTTCTCTTCATCTTTTTCACACATCTCTAAGAAAATGGATATGAGAAAACATGTCTAATTATTATTTCATTTCAGTACCATATAGTGATGTTAGCTCTACTAACAGAATGTATCACAGAACTAAAAGAAAGATCTGAGAATATATTATCATTAGTAGCATCATCCTTATAAAGTTAATATGTTGGGAAAATGGTTAGCCTTTGAAACTGAAGTTGATTTTTAATTGAAAGACATGCTTTTTCATTTTTCTAAAAACTGGAATTGATGTGCTAAAGAACTGAAGATAAAATGTTTTTTCTAAAAATGTTATTTTTCTGAAAGAACAATTTGGAGCACAAAAGTTCATAGTGAGGAATAGCTTTCTAGCTTAAATAACCATACTAAAGAAATACTCCCCTAAATCTCAATCACAACAAATAATATATTGAAAATAAGTAATATGTTCAAATGAACACTATCAAAAAGTTGTTAAATAATTTCTACTCCATATTCTTTCTTTAAAAAAATTTTAGCGCTGTAGATATAGCTCAGTAGCACAGCACCTGCCTGGCAAATACAAGGTCCTAAGTTTGATTTCTGGTACCCATAAAAGAAAAAACACATTTTTTATTTCTTTCTGGGGGCATAGCTCACAGCAAAGCACTTCCCTGACAAGTACAAGGTCCTGAGTTTGATTCTCAGTACCAAAATTAAAAAAAAATTAAAAAATATAAATTTTCTCTCAGAGAAAACTTTAACAAAGTTATCTAATATTTTTAAATTTCCTCTTTGCTCAGAAAAATACTGTGGACTTTGGACTCAACAAAATGGCAGCCTACAACTGTTTTGGTAGCAGAATTGTAAATTTTCATTTAAGCCAGTTACAAACAGCCATTGTGGTACATGAAGCAAATTTGCTCTTAATTGGTCAGAAAGGATGAAAGGTTAAAAAATCACTGTGGAAGTCTTACTGTAATTCAGTTATAAAGTTATTATGAAGCCAAGTACTGAGGTCTTGCTATTAAGGTGCTTTTGCGCTATACTCTGTAGTCAGTCTACCATTTGTAAACACATCTTTTTGATGTTTCTGCCAACATCCTGGCAACAAAGCAGTGCAATTTCAAATGAGCTAATTAACTTAATTGTTGATGAAGCATGAAACAGTTCATTCACCCTGTTAGCTGCACCATGACAACATAAGAGTCTCTGCCTGTGAAGTCACTCATCTCCATAAACCTATCTGCAGCTCTCTGTTTAGATCTCTCCTATACCAGAATTGTGTGTGGAAGTGTTTCATCAAATATGAATGCTCTCACTGGAAAAAGAACCCCTTAATTTTTTTTGAAATAAAGTATTATCGTATGAAGAGATTAAAAGTACACGAAGTTTCATTTTAATCTAGAGAACCACACAATTATACAAATATACAACCATTTATGTTTCTATAAACAAAAAGGAAAATGTGAAAAAAATGTAATTTTTTCTTTAAATTTCAGGCACCAGGAATGTTTTGTTTTTAAATTCTTTTTGTTAAATCTCACTATTTAAAGTAGATGTTACAAAATATGCAGCCTGAAAAGCAAACTTGCAAAACATAACTATGTACTTAAGTACATAGATTTTACTCACATATTTCTGCTATTTTTATTAGAAATCTAAAATTTAAGAGACTCCTACCTTACAAACACGTCTCTCAGAGATTAACTAGTATTTACTAATACCTTTACTTAATTCCAAGCTGTCATTAAATGTTTGCAAAACATTTTCACAAAAGCAAAAAGATGACATCTTAATTTTCTTAGGCTGACTTTGCTAATTCACTTGTTGGAACAAACAGAAAACTGTACAAGTCTTAGGGCTGGATTTATTCATTCCTTCATTTTTCATTCACAACAACATGCACGAATCTCCTCTAATCCACCCCACACCCCAAAAAAGTTAAAAACCTACTTTAAAAACTGTCCAAAATCTTCACAAATGCTTTCACAGCCTGGCCATTTGCAAACTCCATGGCCGTAGAGAGTGTGAGAGGCCCCAGTTTCCTCATGTGACGAGCTATAGGCAAAGAACACGTCAGATTCATCTCAAAAAGCCATAATCGTTGCAGGCTGCTAGCGCCTGTCAGGTTACAATCAGTGACAAACAGGTCAAAACAGGTCAATTCAGCTCAGAGCAGTCAGAAAAATTTAATCGTTCTATTGAATAGTTCAACTGCCAAGGCTAGATGATGTTCCAATTAGAGGAGAAATAGAGCCAAAGACGACTGTTAATAAAGGATGAAAACTAAGAGGACTGTATAATATCATATGCTAATCCTGCCATATGACCTTAATGTAACATTTTGCCTCTAAATAATAAATATATATTTCTATATGGACATGTGGGAAAATGTATTTTTAAGAAAGGAAAAGGGTAGTAATCATAAGCTTCTGAAATGCTCTTTGCTAAAAAAGATATAAACCTTTTAGTATTTAATTTTTTGATATTTAAGTGAGCTATGTATATTTCTATTAGTTATATTTGGTTTTAAAAATTCTGTTCTGAAACAGTATTCATTAATTATAGCCTTATCTAATCATTGTAGGCTTTTGATATGGGAGTGTGATACCAAGTAGATCCTAGAGAAGCCCACCAACTTCTTATATTAGTCATCAAACTGATTTCAGTTAAAGCAACCAATGGAGATATTCAGAGGCATACCGTTTTATAATAATAAAAATAACACAAGAAATTTTCTGCTACACACCAATGAAGACCAAGGACATTACCATGTAAGTGTTTTATTTTAAACTACATTGTAATTAATTTTTTTCTCGAAAAAGTTTTTGACAATAAAGAATCTGTCAGAGTAAGACAGACATATTCCTACTATGTAACAGAACAGTATCTGTCTGCAACCCTTCAATATGAAGGCAGAGCTGTGTGTAATGAGACTAACCCACTCTGTTGGGCAATTCTACACTGAATTTACATCTTTTAAGAAGAGACTTTATTGTAGGCATTACTTTGGCTTGTATACTTCAGGTAAATGACTTGAAAGCACTTATTTAGCGTATGCCTGAGTAAATGTAACCTAACAGGCAAAAGTAACTGGATGTTCTATTTCCAGAAGTATTTTTTTATTCAAATAAAATTATCCAATTAAAATAAAATAAAATAAAACAAAAATTATATAATATCAGGTTAATTTGGTGATTGAAGAAAAATAACTTTTCAGTATGAATTTGTAGTCAAGTTTACTCAGAAAAAGAACAGTATATGCTTATTTTCATGCTTATTAATTCTATCACTCAACAATTAAAAGGCATACCAGCTCCTCAGTCTTCAGTTTTATTATGCCTGGGTTATATATTTCTCCGTATCTATTCTCTTAATTTCTAAGCACACATTTGAAACATATTACTAGGGATACATATGCATGCATCTGTAATTATTTCAAATTTTACTACTGGTGCTTAGCTTAAAAATGATAAAATGTTTCCACAGCAATCAAGGTCATCACAATATGTTAGTTATCAAAATATAATCACACAGGCATCCCACATGCATCTTTGAAAAAGCAAACTCCCTGACTATATCTGTCAGACTGCTGGCATTGAAACTGCTTTATTATACTAAAAAATAATATATAAGATAACCAATATAATGACTTCTATTTAACTTGTCATTTTATACATATTGTTCCTTTAAGTATTAATTACTGTTTTTAGTTTTATAAAGTATGAAATGAAATCCAGTGAAGGATAAGTATTAATTAATACTATATATAATTAATGATTTTACCTGTCTCGTCTTGCATTTAGAACTGAAGACTGTCCATTCACTATGGAATGATGCGTTATTGGTGGCGATGCTTTGGAAGTGGTGGAGGAGGTAGTCGAGGAGGAATTGTTAGTAGTGAGGTCTAGCCCTCCATGTTTAATGCCATTGTCTTCCATACTGTGAACTCCAGTCACTTCTTTCCATAACTGCTGAATCTCAGCAGGACTTAAGCCAGCTACAAAATGAAAGAAAGCCCACTAATACACGGTAAAGTTTACATAATGAGCCTGGAGTTATTAATAGATTAATGTCAACCACAAAAGTGATTTACCATCACTAATTAATATGCAATAAAAATTACTTTTACACCAACAGCACCACATTATTTATTTGTTAAAACTAGCAGTTTGAAAATAGTACTAGGAACAATATTGGGAATATCATCACAGGTTAATAAGAAAAATATGTCCTGAAAATTCTTTTAGAAAATTAAACAATTTTTCACTTAAAAGCAGTTTGCACTTACTGCTAGTATTACCATTGGGGCACTGAATGATAACTAGATATTACAAATAACATTTCAAATAAAAGGAGGAGGGAAATATATCAGGGAAAATTATTAAACACTCAAAGAAAAAAGATTTGCTTCTTATCTGGTTATTTGATCTTTCTCAGAGAGACAAACTAAGAAACTGAACTTCATTTTGGTATCCTGTACAAACCAATGTGCTTTTTTAGTGATCAACTAAGATCATAGCTAAGCCTGTCCTTCATTTATGACTCACATTTAGAAAAATCAATTAATCACTTTAAACAATTCCCTGGATCAAGTACTACAAATTCACCTGACTGTGTCACAATAGGCTGCACTTTTTTTAGGGAGAGGGTACTGGGAATTGAACTCAGGACCTTGTACTTGCCAGGCAGGTGATTGTGTCACCATATAAATAGAAAAGCTAACACAATCTTTTGTTTTTCAATTATACTTTTGATGTAAGTTATTCAGACTCATTGTTTATAGAATTCAACTAACAAAACAGTACTTTCTTGTGTAACTTATTGTGGCTTAGTATATTCCTTATATACTATATGTTCTTTAATCAATATAATCTAAAATAATTGGTATTTTTATTTTTACCAAATTATTGGTAACAAAAAAATAAGTAAAACAGGTGAAAAAAATGTACTCAGGCAAAGTACATGAAAAAAATGCAAAGGAAGCAAAGATCCCATGGCAAAGATGAGCTTTAAATGCAGGCATTCTGACTTGAACTTCTTTGCTCTCACAATGCTATTAAAAGTATTAAGGTAATTAATAACAATGGACGATGGAGTGAAGCTATAATCATTAGTACCATCTGTTGAGCACTTACTATATTTGGTAGTTCCTTAAGGACTTCATATTCATAATCTAAGTTAACTTTACTGAGGTTAAGAATAATAAGCACAAAGAGGCTCAAAACACACAAAAACATCTCCAAATCACAACTGGAGCAAGAAATTCAAATCTAATGCCAAACAGGTCCAAAGCCTCTACTTTTGGTTACTATGTACATGTACATCTAATATAGAGTTAGAGCTGCTACTTGAATCCTTTCTACCTGCAACTCAAATACATACCTGCATCAGAAATGACAGTAACAGTGATGAGGCAAGAGCTGTATCTAGCAGGGTAGGCTGGGATAGTCAGGGAAAGGGCAAGGTCACAGAGTATAGCGCCAAGGCGAGTGCGCCCTCTGGCACCATCTTGCAAGTGACAAACCATTGGTCTGGACACAGTGGTCAACAACCAGTAGCAACATTAAGAGTCTCCATCATTCCAAACAATAGTTTGGGCCAAATCAGCCATTATTGTGGTCGGCTTAAATTGCTGTGCCTGCTGTAATCCATACAGGTAGTTTTACCAAAATCGGGCATTTCAATGATTCTTGCTCTTCAAAAAATTTTTTTTTTATTTTTTTCTTTCTTTCTTTTTAACTTTAGCAATCCAAGCAGGTTTATTATTAAACCTGAGAGGGAGCTCTTGTTGCTAGCAGAACAGACAGGGGGGGTCTCTTGCAGATTAAAGGCTTTTAAAGTAGCACTGTATAGGATTTTCACACAGGCTTTTGAGAGAGTGAGTCAGAGAAATAGTGGGCTTGTGGCTTGCTTCTGTGTCCTCCTGCCCTCTGCAAGCTGCAGACATGTCCTTAGGGGACTGCTTGTGACCTACTGACACATCCTCTGTGACTAAGTAAAACAAAACAAAACAAAAAAACCCTCCCTTTCTCTGAGATGGCCAGTGGGCTCATTCAAACTGGCAGTGTCCTAGCTCTATCACAGCTCAGGCAACCTAGTGGCTCTTTAAGATCATGTCTCAAAATAATGGGCTGGGGAGGCAACTGACAGGGAGCCTTGGGTGTAATCCCTCAGACAGCACCCACACAAAGGACACCTGAGAGCTGAAGACTGAGGCAGGATTACAAATTCTAATCCCACAATACAGAGTCTCAGGAAACAAAAATCCAGAAAATGGGCCCAGGTACTCCAGAGATACTTCTTAAGACAGCCAACAAATACATGAAATAATCCTCATCAGTAATTACCAGGGAAATGCAAATCCAAATGAGGTATCACTGCACTCAGTTAGAAGGGCTATTACCAATAAAATAAACAGCAGGATGGGAAGAACTCTCCAGTGCGGTTGATAGAAATGTTAGTACAAGCATCATAACAAAGAGTATGGAGGACTCTTCTCGCCAAAGTGAGAAATGGAATCCGACTGTTGGGTATGCCTGTACATAAAAGAACTGAAGTCACAGACATCTGCACTTGCACACTTATTGCAGCAGTATTCACATAAGCCACAAATGGAATCAACCTAAGTATCTATCCATAGAGGAATGGACCAAGGTGAAATAGTACTATTTATACAGAAAACTAAGTAAAACCCTGTCATTTGTAACATGGCTGGAACTGAAGACCTTTGTGCTGAACGAAATTCTAGGAAAAAGATAAGCAATCTTACTAAGGCAAAACCCATGTTTCTCATAAAACAAGGCTGATGATGGGGACAGAGTTAGGAGCAAAGATTACAGTGTCCAACTGCACCTTAGAGTGACTAGGAATGATAAATATTTCAGAAGATACACTTACTCTGATAAATACTGCAGAGAATATATTTAAATAAGACAGGACACCCCAGGGATGTATAAAAGTTTCATGTATTAAATTCATTCGAACTCATGTGTGACCTGTCTAATAAAAAAAATCTCTTGTGCTGTACTTTAATGTTTACTATTCCATTCCTTACATACTGGCTACATATAAATATCAGGACTAAATGCTTCATGACAAGGCTGGTCATTGCTTATTCTTATGATTAATGACCAAATGGGACCATCTCTATAAAACTGCCATAGACTGCCCCAAGAGTTCATACCAACTTTCAACTTTTTTTTAAACTTTTTTTCTTTTTTGGTACTAGGGATCGAACTCACGACCTCGCACTTGCAGGCAGGAGCTAAATCCCCAGCCCCCCAACTTTCAATTTTAACTGGAACTCTATTTTGAATCTGAACAGAGGATTAAAGACTTTTTAGTAACCAAGCTCTCTGGGAGGCTGAGACAGGTGGTTCCTCAAAATGTTAAGACAGCATCAGATGAAAGAAAAGACAAGATTATTCAGATTTCAGAAGTTATCTGAGAATCATTTGATTTTGGGTCTATAAAAAAACAGAAAAACCTTGTAGGAATGGGTATTTTCTCTGGTACCCAGAAAATAGTTTTTTGTTTGTTGTTTGTTTTATCATAGAAATCATGATGCTTTAATTCCAGCATTAGGGTAGAATCTGTAAATTTCTGACTATAACCTTTTCAAATGCAGGTCTGTGCCACCAGGCGTCCTATCAGCCGCACTCCACCAGGCCATTTCTCCGGAGTGTCAGGTGCCTGCCTCCCATCTTCTGCATCTCGGCTCTCAACAGCCTCCCTGCTTCCCTGTCCCAGCTATCCCCTGTGTGGACCACAGCTGAAGCTTTCCTACTCTCTTCCGGTTTATTACCTTGACTTGACCACATAAATTTGCTTTTCAAAAGCGATCTCTTTAAATGTAAATTAGGCCAAATCACTTCTCAGGAAGTCTTCAAAGCCTTCTCAGAACACTTAGAAAAACAGCCAAAAGAAGAAGGAAACAAAGAAAAACAATGCTTACTGTGGCCTATTTGGGGCTCCACTTGTCACTAGGCCCTTTTTTTCTCTGACCTCATTTGTCACTTTCCACATTTGATTTAGCTGTTAGCTTCTGAGGCCTCTCTCTCCACTGCCTGGATTATCTGCACTCTTTCCAGCCTGTACTTTGCTAGTCTCACAGCTCAAGTATCTTGCTCAGATCTTCCCCGGTTTCCTCCCTCCTCCCTCCTCCACCTAGTTGACTCAAGGTCTCTCCTCTGAAGTCCTTCTGCACAATATCAGCCATTGCTCTTCCCCACCCTGCCTCTGAGCATTCTTTAATTCCTGTCCTAGTCTATTTTGTCTTTTAGAATGTGAACTGATTCCTGAAAGCATCAGTCAGCTGATCTATTTCTTGATATCACTAGTCTTTTTCTGCTAACATTTTAGTTTTATAAGAACAGGTATTTCTTACTGTATAGCCCCCCTGCCCTGAACAGTACATGGCAGGTATGCAACGTACGTGTTGATTTCACTCATTATAAGAAAATCGTACAGTTCTTAAAGGCACATTGATTTCCAAATAGGAATTCTGTGGCTGTTAAATAACATCCACTTATGAGCATCACTACATACAAGACTAAGGAATTATAAATGGAACCAGTTGGTTCTTTGTATCTTTACGATACACAATGCTTTAGAAAGCTATACCAGCTAATGATATTATTAATAATTTAGTTTATGGGCATTGTTAACAACTCCGTCAATGTAAATATTCACTTACTTTAAAAAAATTTTCCATGATGCTATTCACTGTATTGAAAGGCAGTGATGTCATCACACTTTGATAAAATAACAAATGCGGAATACTTAGTACACTCTCAATAAAGATTTGATAAATAACCTGTTCACCATCCAGGGTTTTTAATTAAAATCTGAGGGAAATGGCTTTTGAATGTTTAGCAAATACAAGAAATAAAAAAGACATTCCTTTGATTGGCAGTGGTTACCAAAAATGTCTACACTTTACAATCCCTGAGGGATATTTTAAAACTTCCAGTCCCTGACCACATCGCAGACCAAATAAACCACAATTCTGGCAGCAGAATACATGGATCACTGCTTTCTGAACTCTGCAGGTGATTCCAGGGCATAGATAACTTGGGGGTGGAGTAATTTAACAAGGAAATGCTTGCTTCATGCTCAGGACAAAGTTCTCACATCTAATAATTACCAGTTCTTTTTTTATAAATACAAAACTACATACAAATATGAAACAACTAGTCAGTCAGTGTTGTACACTTTTGAACACTGCATGATTTTTTGAAGGCCTGATGTCTGTAAGAATTCATTCAGATTATATTTCAGGCAACAATAGAAAGCTCAGTTAAACAGTATTCCAATGAGCACTAATCTCAATACTGTTAATCTAAGAGTGGCTTATAGGAGGTTTCTGATTCAGGAAGAAGAGTTCTTACTTGTTTAGTAACAAAGAAAACTTGAATCTCCTCTATGTTGGTGTTGTTCATATGCATTTGGAAAAAAAAAAAAAATCAACCAAACTTATTTTACAATTCTACAAATTTATATCAGTTGGTTTTCAACATGAGGAATAAGCTTAGGATTCGCCAACTGACCAGGAGTCTACATCTCTCCTTCAAACTACAGCCTCTGTCACACAGCTCTGCGTCACCTTACCAGGTGTCTCCAAACTTATTTGCTCAAAGCAGCTCCTATTCATATAGCGTTTCTACCCCTGACAAATCCCTCTATTTGCTGTTTTTATCTGCTCTGTCCTAACAGATATTGCTCTGCACATTTCTTGAACATCAGTCGCTATTCTCAGCGCTTCCATATTATCACTGATATATAGTAACCTAACCTATTATTACTTTTAAAAATTACTGATATTAGTATTCTGGAATATTAGATTATCATCATTTTAGAAATGTGGATGCTATGGCACAGAAAAGTTAAGTGACTATTTCTAAAATTCTCTCATATTTTAAAATAGTCACTTTATTTATTTATTTATTTATTTTTCATTGAGACAGAGTTTCACTATGTGGTTCAAGCTAATTTGAATTTACAATGATCCTCCTGCCTCAGCCTTCTGTATGCTAGGGTTACAGGAAAGGACCACTATGCTTATCTTTCTCTCACACACACATTTTCGGTCATTATTCGCATAATCCTTTTGAGGGCTTCTCTCTGGCCACCCTGCCTAATAGTTCATTGTCTCTCCTTCCCTATACTCCCTTCATTTTTATCCTGTGCATACACTGATCTGATTTCTTTTAATTTATTTTATGACTTCTATTGCAAAATACATGCTTGCTTTAGGATGGCAGGAACTTTTGTTTGTCTTCATTTTGATCTCTCCAGTGGCTGGGATTATGCTTGCAGTGGCTGCAAATTCAGTGAATATGCCTTGGAAGAGATTTTTAATTTGACTGGAAAACTAGTGTACTAGTAAACAGGTTCTAGTAGGTAGTAAATTAGAACGCTGCAGAATAAAATTCAACTTTTGTCATAAGTGAATTATCCAATTCCTCTCAATAATTTGCTTGAAGGATATATACCAAAATAGTATCCAAAAATTATGTAATTATGCAATTCGAAAGCTTGGCCCATAGTCATAAAAAACTGAGAAACTGCTCATTTGGGCTTATTCTCATGCACAGGCAATACTACCGACAAAGAGTAGAAGGCTTATTTTTATAGTTCAGTAAATAAAGGACGAATCCTTAATTTAAACTCTATCTACTACCTTAGACATAGCAATTCAATGATCTTTAATTCTGCATTCAGAATATGTGGAATAACTACATAAGGTGCCATGCACTTTACTAGGAATGAATTAAAATTGATAATTATATATCCTTAAGTCACAAGTTTATACATTTCAATGACTTTACTTGCAAAATATCATATTAGACCCTTTCCCACTCAAAAATAAAAGATCCATTCAATCAATGTTCTTTTTTTTCTACATCTGGTAATTAAATTTTAATATTAAATAACTTTATACATTATAATGCAAAGTGACATTTATTATACAATTTTTAATTATTTATTTAATAAAGTTCTTCTTGTTTTGGTGGGTTACTTACAACAAAATAATGAAAATGAACTTGGTAGAAGTATTTGCATAATGTACATTTTGTTAAGCCAACTGGCACTTCATGCTTATAATTTGAATTGAGATATTACCATGTCTTTTCCAATTTACATTTTATATTCTGAAAAACTATATGGCCAAGATGACTCAAACATAGGGAGGAATATACATTATAAATATAAATTTCTCTACCAACCCTGATTTGAGTCTTTAAATTTTGCCTCCAGAAGAGAGATTCAGTTTCTGAAGTATTTTTCAGAAGTCTCTATGTGTACTTATAGTTGGCTATCCTAATATAATGTGAATTTAAATCTGTCTTTATTTAAAATTAATGTCACCTTCAGATACAATGCCCATTTTAAATTGTTTACTAAGAGCTGCATCAATTACACATTTTTTCCAAATGCCAAATTAGAGGTAGCAAAATCAGGTATTGTATTTAGATAAAACTGTGATTAAAAAAAGTATCTCTACTAAAGAAGAAACTTCTGGGAAACAGGATATATCTAAATTTTTAAAATCCCCAGTATGACATTATTAAAAATATTTATAACCTTGAAAAGTTTGAGATTCTATTATGAAAACGTTTTAAAAATTTTCCTCATCGTGATATTTTACTGTGACAAAGTTGACATGGTGCTTTTGAGTCCTCCTCTTAAAGAATTGTCAAAAAGTATCTTTTGAAAAAGATTTATGAATTAAGTGGAAATAAATCCATTTTAGTGCTATACATGCTAGTTCATTACTTGGTATAAAACCAGAATGATCATGACAATCATTCTTGTTTACATTTTCAAAAACTCTTAACAGTTCTCTTTATTTATTTCCAAATTTGTTTCTACAAATAAAATTAATATCTATAGGCAACATAACAGATTTTTATGTAGTACAAAATTATTGTATATTTAAAGTTCAACTCATGGTTGTATTTTCAGTATATAAATATTTGAAAGAAAATTTTTCCCCTCTAATTTCCAACCTGAAAGCTTTCTGGCATTTGAAAGAGAATACTAAATTGTGACAATATTTCCGGATGACATACCTTGCTCATGCTGCTGGTGTGGTTACATGAAGGCACGCAATGGTGACCTATGCAAACACATGATTTACAGATTAAACAAAAGATCCAGGACGCCAGACGTGGCAAAGTAGGCAGGGGACTATTTAGACTTCATAAGCAGAAAATTTAGTCAAAGTCAGATATCTATTTTGGTTTCTTACTGAGACCAAAGAAAATCTTCAGCACATCCCTATTTGAAGATACAGTGCATTATTATTTTTATTTCTAAAGATTTCATTTTCCTTTTTATTCAGTAGCTCTTGAATCCCAAAGGTGTTAATTCAAAGTAGTTCTGACTAGAATCTAGCATCTTGTTTAGTCGTTAAATGATTAACAGAAATCTTATTTTTCAAATTGTATTTATAAGTTTTAAAATATGTAAAGATTCAGAGTGAAATAAAACTTTCACCACATGTATTTTGTTTTGTATACAGAGGACACAGTAACCTGCCCTTATATCCGGGAACATGCTCCAAAACCCCCAGCAGAAACCTGAAACTGTGGATGGCACCAAATGCTGTAATTTATTTCAATGCCTTTTCCATCTTAACTAACCACTTATCGAGAACTGACTGTGGCCATAACTTTTGCAGTCTGAGGTGTGACAGCGAAACTACCACACATTTCTTTTTCTTTCTTCACAGTTTCACAGATAGAATTCTTGTTGTTACTGTAAATCTTACAATCTCAGCACAGGATTATTTTCTCCCCTTATTAACCAAGAACTTCCACCTTTTCCCATAAAGGATGTACTTTCCACTTCCCTGTGTTATATCTGAATTGCCAGAAACAGAGCTGGAGCTCTGGGGGCACTGGCTATTGCAATGAGTTATATTCCAACCAACTGAGGGCTGGGTAGCAAATGCAGTGTGGGAATGATGGACAAAGGCTGATCCCCCCTTCCCAAGTAGGAGGGAACAGGATGGTATGAGCCTTACAACTGTGAACAATTTAAAACTCCTGAATTCCTTATTTCTGAAACTCTGCATTTTATATTGATGAGCTGTAGTTAACTGAAGGTAACTGAAATTGAGGAAAGTAAAACTTTGAGCAATGAGAGAATACTCAGTCAAGTCAACTTGTGACTATGTGGTAGACTGGGATATGCGAACCTTTTGTTGTTGTTTTTTGGTACTGGGGATCACTCTCATGACCTTGCACTTGCCAAGCAGGCACTTCTGCCACTGAGCTAAAATCCCTGGTACATGAACTTTTATTTGCTTTTCAGAACATGTCAAAATGTAAGCACTTATGCAAATTATCATTTCTTAACCAGGAAGTAATGGTATTAGGTTATTAAAATATGTCACCAAATTAAATATTTGATATATAAACTATACAATCTATTAAGTAGCTTTATAAACAGTGTATTACTTTCAACTTGATTTTCAAACTCATCATTTTGTGTGACTTCTGTGTACCGTTACTCCATACACAAACTGTACACATTCTTAGTAATTTAAGTGCCAACTTTACATTGAAATTCAATGGTAGAGGAATATTGATGACTTTAAATACTTAATAGTTAAAATAAGTTACATTCAAGTTATACAATATGTAACAAAGAAAAAATCTATAAAGCTACTACTCTGTTAAAATCATATAATTTTATTCTTAATATTTATATACTTTTAAAATATATTTTAAGATACTGAATCTTTATAGTAGTCTGAAGAAGTATTCTTACATTATACAGATAAATAAAATATAGCATATTTTAACAGAGGTAAGGAGATCATCATTCATCACTGCACGGGTAATCTCATTTGGCTTCCACATGACCATTATGTATCGCCAATCAATCAACCAACCAAAAACCTGATAGAGAATGAACTGAGAACCTGATCATAAAAGCACTGAAAATTACCACTAACTAAGGCAGAAATGAATATGCTTCTGTTTTTTTTTTTTTTCCCATTCTAATTTTGGGATTGAAGTGCAGTATTGTGACATTATAGTACTTCCTTAATATCTAAGAAGAACTGATTTCTGGACGCCAGCCGATATAAGATCTGTGACTTTGGAGTCATTTTATAAAATAGTGTACATAAAATTTGTGTGTAGCCTATACACGGCTCCTGTATACTTTAGATTACTTGCAACAATTCATATAATGCAAAGGTTATGTAAATAGCTGTCACACACTGTTGCTTCCAGTGTAATTACAAGGAAAAATGTTACTACATATTCGGTACAGATGATATTTTATTTTTTTAAAGAGCTGCTTGAATGAATGTATGTAAACAGAATCCATTAAGGCAGAACCCACACTTGAGGAGTTCCAAGTATGATCCTAAATGGGTGTGGGTTCACTTGAAATCTTCCACCTGTGTTTGACTGGAAGCCTCCTCAAAGATACTTTTCACCTATAGTCATCAAAATGACAAAAAATATGAAGATGGTTCCAGTTGGTTTTGATTACTTGCCAACAATAAAACTTTGTCAGTGAAAATGACAGCTAAAGTTTTAATTCTGCATTTATTTAAATGAATTTCATCACTACTTTTTTGTGGAAATGTGTTTCAGAAATTTCATTTCTTACTTTAGATTATAACTGTTATGCTCAAATTAAAATTTGTTCAAATATGTCTTTTTCCCTAAATGTGCTGTGCATTTTTTCTCCTGGTCTAATGGACAGTACAAAGTAGAAGAGAAAAGCTATGGAGATAATTCTCTCTCAATTCCCCTTCCCCAAAACAAAACAAAACAAACCTCAAAAGTAAGCAAAAATGTTCATATTAAACTGTTAGTACAGTTATATCATAATACATTTCACAGCTCAATGAATTTTATTTTTTTGAACAATGTCGTTTTTTGATATTTTAATTAAGTTACATTGTATTTCTATGGGTATATATGCTAAATTTTCTTGTTTCAGTGATGTTATTACAATGAGATTGTGGTAAATCATCCATTTCTATTGAGGAAATACTCTTGTAATTATATCCTATGTAAAGATTTTTCTTTAAATTTTAATGAAATAAGTAAAGATAAAAATATTGCTTCTGTTTTAGTGGAGTTTCTGTCAAAGAAATCTAGATTTATACTGAATTAATTTATAAGTTTTCCTTTTTAAATTTTATTTCTTCATTCATCCTCAAATAATATTAATTTTTCTAAATAACAATGATTCGTGAGTAGAGTACTCATTACTGTGATGACACTGCAGTTTCTTTGAATTCTCTTTGAAACAACTCTGAAAAATGGGTTTATTGCCCTGTTTTACTTTCACTATTCAGAATTCATCTTTTTTGATATCCTGCTGTTATATTCAGTCAAGTGAATTAAAAGATCTGAAATCAAGTGAAAGAAATTTGGGGGGAAGATATCAAAGAGATGCTGACTTTATTTACCACAATACTTTTAATTTCATGTGATATCAAACAATGATCATATGCGTTATAAAGCCTAATATTTTTTTGCCTAATTTTAATTTTGGTATACTTCTTAGTGTTTGCTTTTCTTCAGTGTGTCCTAGAAGGTCAACAAAATACAGTAAATACTTCTGCAGTGTGAACCCTTCTGTGACAGACATAATTAACTTAAATTAAAGTTTACTGGGATTAATGCTTATTCCAACAAAATCCAAATGCGTATTAGAGAATCTTTTCATGAAAATTAATGATATATACATTTACCTGAATTGACTATTTTGGCACTCATCATTTATCATTATTTTTCTATTTTATTTA
>NW_026947485.1:52768336-52773336 GCF_034190915.1 Cavia porcellus
AGATGTAACTGCTCTTGCTGTTTCTTGTAAAACTCTTGTAGTTGTTGCTGAATAAACCATTTTGACTTTAATAAATAAAGGCAAAAGTTTCATGTATTATATATCTCCTAAACTCTTCTAGATTGGCACATGGTAGAGTAGCCATTAACATTTACGTCACAAAAGGGACCAAAAAGATACGCATTGGACTCAAAGAGACAGCTCTACAAACACCACCCCCCCAAGATAGAGCTGAAAATTTCCAATCCAGAATCCAAAAACTCCTAAACAAAAAGGTATAGAAAAATCTGTAAAGGACCAGTGTCAAATTAATAACCTAAAATATCATGCTTGAAGTCCTACTAGCATATAAAGTTCTGTTCTTATCACTCATATGAATCAAGTTAGTTCCATAAAATTAAGATGTTCAATACCGAAAGGGTAATTTAATGTCAGATATTTGGAATAATGTCAGACTTACAGGTATAACTAACCTGCAGTGATCATCAGAAATGATACCAGAGTAACAGTAAAAATTGCACCTAAAACACATTACTTTCCCCATTGTAAATAAGTATATAATACAAAGGTTTTTTTATGTATTCAAGGCTCCAATAAGATGTATATTATGAACACAATTTTTATTATTTTTGAAAGAAACATCTTATGAATTTGTAGCTTAACTACAACTAATTTTATTCCAATAAGTACATTATTCTTTTACTAGATGATAGCATATTTTCAGAGAGGGGAAATTTAAGATGCTACTTCTTCATGTTAAAATTGACAATTATACTTCATATATACGTGAAGTTAAAGGAGAGCTAAAGAATTAGGACTTTTAAAGAAAACAACAGTGTGATAAGTTTCTTTGTATTTTTGCTGGTAAATCTAATAGTCAAATGTATTCAAGTATTCAGACATTTAAATACTGATTCATCTCTATTTTTCAAATTATATGTCTTTCTGCTCTTATTTTAGACTTTGATAAATTTAAAAAGAATAAGGCATATGCATTTCCTTATACAGTACTACAATTATGATTAAGATGTTCTATTTATGGTCTACCATGCTGATATATTATCCTCCTAGGTAGAGACTGAACTGTAAAAAAGCACATTGCACTGTAGACAGGAGTGCACATCTTCAGGGTCAGGCTAGAACACCAAAGCAGGTAACCCACATTACCTGTTGCAGCATGACTGCCTGCTGCTGCTGCAGAAGGGCTTGGAGCTGCTGAGGAGACAGCACTTGCTGCTGAAGGATCTGCTGCATTTGCTGAGGGGTAATCACCTGGGGAGTCATCATGGCCACTGACACAGGCACCTAGCACACAGAGAGACAGGAAAAGCGGTGAGTTGGTCAAGGGTCTGTTAATGTACTTCCCAACTGTTCAAAAGCCCTTAGCCCATAGAATCAATAATTTAGTATATTCACATTATTCAATGGCATAATAAAAATATTAAATTAGCACAGTATTTAGACATTAGTTTTTAAGCAGTGTCAAATTTTCTCAGATACCAAGATAACAACTCATACCACTTCATACCCTTTGTGGGGATGTTTGAGCTTGTTGCGAGTATAGTTAAAAACGACTTCATGGCAGTATTAATACTTTATAAGTAATCAGCTATAAGCACACAGATTTGGAAACCTTTAAAGGCGTGATTAAAGTGGAGAATAAACGTTAAGTGATAAGGAAGTAATATGCATATATATACTCACACACAAATATATATCATGTACTACAAGAAAACACATATAGTGATACAGCACATGCAATAACCCATATAGAAGTTTTTCTGGATATATATATGTATAGATGAAAAATGGATATCTAAAGAGCTCTTGTGAAAGAAGGAATCATAGGCTTAGTATTTCAGTCTCTCTTTTAAACTTCTTATTTCAAGCAACTAAACTTATATCAGAAAGTCCAGAGGTTTAGAGTCTACTCAAAGGTTATTCATTAAACTGGAGACAATTTTTGTCTAAAATCTCTTTTTCTTCATTTTCTTTTTCTTAAAAGTTTCTTAGAATGAGAAGCAAAGAAAAATGGAGACCGTGAAAGACAGAGGAAAAGGGAGGAAAATACATAAAAGAAAGCTCCTGAAACATGACTCCCCAGAAAGAAAAGGTGAGGAAGGTAGGTAAAGTATGGCGAGAGAAACAAACAGGAAAGTTATTGATATGTACCCAGCTCAGTTCGGGGCTGGCTGCCCTGCATGAAAGCATTGTTTGTAGTAACCAGCACAGAGTCAAACAGCTTGTCAACTTGCCAAGTTTGCAACCTTTGAAAATGCAATCACTTTCTTTCCCAGAAAAAACAATTCATGTTTACTATAAATAAAAGCAAGTATTTATGTAAATAACTGCTTTAGAACAGATTTATAGTTCACTGTGTCTTTGAAAATAGGAAAAAGATTAATAGAGATGGCTCACTATTTTAATAGTAATTTTTAATGCAGTCCAAACTTTTACCATTTGGCACTGTATGCTATAAAGAAAGAAGAAATTAATGTTACAAAGGAACAAGGAAGAGGGGGGAAAAAAGAAAACTAGGGTGCGTTAATTTTTTTTTCTCAAAATAAAGTAAAAACCAAATAAAAACCTTCATATTTAACACTGACAGATAGCTATGACTTTTCTTTTTCCCAGGTTGGCATTTTGAAATACAGATTAGATGTAAATTTGTAACATGTGAAAAAACAGGCAAAATAATTCAGTGACTTTCAAAACTATTTCTAGATTTTAGAAGACTCTATGGACACACATTAAATCACTATATTTCAATGTCCTAATAAAAAGCAGTCTGCAATGTATGTTGTAACATTGATTGTCCCTGGTTGCCGAAGTGTCTGGTTGTTTTAAAAAGTTCATTACTTCATTACTTCTTCTTTCATAAAAATAGAATATGTAGAACAAGCAGTTTGGGGGAATACCTTACTTATCAACTGATGTACCTTTTCCCCCCAATAATTATGTAACTCATACTGTCTTCAAATAATAAGGAATCAAGTTGAAATGAAGGAACAGACAAAGATAAACATGTTAACATTTTAAAAGTTGTCAATTTAGATCAATTATATGGATACAAATATATACAGATTTACATGGAACTACATCCATATATATGCATATGATCATTTAAAGCATGTGTTTCTATAATTAATGCTTTCATTATCTCTGCATTTGGAAATAAATGTATTTGATGTATAAAATGATCATTAATAAATATAGCCAAACTTCTATTTCATGTTTCTCTGTGCTTGGAGCTATCCATAATACACAGAAAACTTATAGTACAATTCCCATCAATACATATGATATGAATCTATTACAGTTTAACGCTATTACAACTGATAAGGTTTCTCTGCAAAGTTATATAACTTTCCTACCTTTAAGTCCATTAGCTTTCTTACCATGTAATCTATTACCCTTTTATTATGTATTTAGATTAACTGTTTAGTCTTAAAATGATTTGTAAGCACCTTAAAAAATGATAATAACAACATAAATGTGACTACTACATTTTGATCATTTTAACATCATATTTATTTAGTATTCACATGTATGTCAAGTTCTGCAAAATTTAAGCAGATTTCGGCTATTCTTCTAGAAAACTCATCTAAAAGTGACATACAAGCATGTAGAAAGATAAACCAACTAACACACAACTAATAGAACTCTCTAATTTCATAAGAAATTTACAAAAAATACAAAAATCATTGTATTTTAGGAAAGCACAGGTTCACTTCGGTTTAAAAAAAAAAAAACTCTGCAAACATAAACTGCAAACATAGCACATCCATAAAAAACAAAGGCAAAAAATAATTTGAGGTTACAAAAAAATGGAAATTGTTTAATAAGTAGAAAGTTAGTTTTTTCCTCCAGTAAATGCTAGTTACATGTTTGTTTGTTTTTTACTGGTACCAGGGATCAAACTCATGACTGCGCACTTCCAAGGCAGGTGCTTATGCCGCTGAGCTAAATCCCCAGCCCTAACTACATGTTATATGTACACTGTTCCACTTGTCTTTTTTTGGCAATTAATTTTCAAACAGTAGAGTTCCATTTTTTAGTGATTCAATTTCTTTCTCTTTTGTTACTGCCCCATCATTTCTTTGTTACCATGAACTACTCTGCGATGAGAATGATAAAAATAGTTATGAGTACATACCAAACAATTCATAGTGAACCCTTTCTATCAATATTTAGATACAAGCATTAGATTTTTAAAAAATATATGGCTAACTTTCTGAAACACACCTACAATATTTAGTAGAATATTAAAATTCAGAAAGTATTTTCCATTAGTTATATAATTCCATTCATGCAAATATTCCAATGAGCTATGAATATTTAAATGTGAAATGAGGGACAGAAGAAGAATTTATCTTAGAAAAGTTCTGGTAAGGAGGCAAAGGAAAATGTAGCGGGTCTATCATTAGATGAGTCCAAAAGAACAGGAGACTTTGAATAGGTATCTGAGTAAATACTATAGTGTTAGCCGTCAGAATCTTCTGGGGTAACAGAAAGATATATAACCGGTTTTAATGGGAGATTTCTTTTTTCCCTCCTTATATTTATTATATAAGCAGGCAAAAAAATACCTGGAATGGTACATTGAGCAATGTTTTTATTTATCTTTATTTATTTTGTCATATGAATTAAACAAACTTTATTGTGTTTTTTAATGTACCAAATAGGACTGAGTACATAAACAGAAAGATAGTGTAATGCATTCTGAAATAAGAAGGGAAATATTCTGGAACTGTTTTGAAAAGTGTCAGACAAGCAAAATCAAAAGCAAAAAAAAAAAAAGGCATTATCCTAAAATTGGTAGGTGATAACTTTAGCTTTTATCAGCATACAGTAAACACACATATTAAAGATATTTATGCTGTAATTCTATGTGAACCTAACTGAAGGGGTCAGAAAAGTTATTACAAGACAAAGCAGAGATCAAACCTCTGCACAAATGAATCTAAAGAATGAGTGTAGAAGTGTATAAATAGAACATA
>NW_026947485.1:52778336-52938336 GCF_034190915.1 Cavia porcellus
TCTTAAAAAAAAAAAAAAAAAAAAAAAAAAAAAAAAAAAAAAAAAAAAACAAAAACTGAATATACAAATTCTACTACTGTGCTGTTTAAACCACACTAATCTATAAATTTTCATAAATAAAAAGCCTAATAACATGTTATGAAACACAACCATATTCAATTCACAGTGAAGCTTATTTGTTATGAATTACTATTTTGTTATTCTCTTTTATATTACACCTAATAGAGATCTGAGTTCGTGGATTCAGAACACATATTTCAAATCCAATATAAACTGTCGCAGTACCATGAAAACATAGTTAAACATTCTTCTCATAAGATGTATTAAAAATGATTGCTCCTTCTAGATGAAATCTAAGTAATAATACTGGACATCTTGATTGAAAATGCTCCCATGTCAGCTTTATACAGATAGCTATTTTATAACTACTGAAGGTAATACAAGTATTCAAAATTTCTTTTACAAGTGGGCTTTTCTTCCTTCATGTAATTATACTACACCAAAGGGCCAAACAAATAATGCAAGTGAGAATGTATCTTTTTATGAATGATGATGAGAAACAATATTGATGAAGATGCAGACAGCAATAGAAGTTCTAGTTGAAATATCAGGCACTGGAATCAGAAAAAGTCAAGTTGACTATTGAGTTTCTCTCATTAACTTTGTCACTTTTAGTCAAGCTGTGCAATTTCTCTGAGTTTATGCTCCTCTTTCAGTGAAGTAAGTGTAAAAATACTAACTTCACTCATTTACTGTCAGGATTAACACGTGGTAACATGTGTAAATATGTGACACCCAGGAACCTCTAGAATTGCCTTCTTTCTCTCCTTCCTTTCTTTACCCATCTGACAGCTCCTTTGAGATACTTAACCACACATAAGAAATTGCCTCCATTTATAAAACTGGAATAGTGAAAGGTTGTCTTCCCTATTGTGTCTCCTTACACTTAATATTTAAAAGCAAAATCAAAAAAGTTTGAAATTATTTTAATGTCCAGGGAATCCTGAGGGCTTTAAATCAAAATGCAAAAGAAAGCAAAATAAAAATCAGTTTTTGTTACATTCATGCATATATTTATGCCTTCTACTATTTATTCAAAAGGAATATTCTGTAAGTTAAACCAAACATTTTTTCTTTTGTCTGCTCAATGTGTTACAGGCAAACTTTGAAGAAGCATGTTCTTGGGAATACCAGTTCAGCCCGACAGCTTGCTGTGCTCAGTAAGGGCAAGGATCTCCATCCATTCTGAGCACTTGTGTTCTAATGTTAGGGTTCTAACACTTGCCCACAATACCTTTGGCCTCAGGCTCCTTTGCCTGTTTCTGCTTTAGTCTGCACTGTTGATTCAGTGCTATATGGACTGAGATTTTAATACCTCAAACTCTGATATGAGGTTAAAACCTTAGGTAAGGTTATGTGATGAAGACTAGTTATTCATCTATGCAACACTAGTTTTCAAACTTCTGGTGATGGAAAGAAGGTAAGTGAATATATGATCAGAGTGCCGTGCATCAAGGCTTGTGACAGAAAAATGTACAGAGAGAGATACGATATAAAGTAACCAAAGAACCTGAATAGGACTTCAATGGGAGGTAATTTGTAACTTTAAATGAGCAGGAATCAAACATGTTGGAAGTGCTTCTCAGAATAAAAATGAATAGTTTTGTACAACTGCAAGCTATTCTTTATGACTCCGATATAAAATACTTATGGAACAAGTAGTTAAGAACTGGGTTACGAGAAAGCCAGGGGTAGTAAATTGAGAAGTTAAACATTTCTTAAACAAGCATTGCCTGATCAAGAAGTCAGAAAACACGGAGAACCTGGAAAGATGTGAAAAGGGTGATGCAATGAAATTCAAGGACACTCTGAGGATCTGTGGCTGCAGCACTATTTTGGCATTTATTTTATTGGGACAGAGAGAAGATTTGAAGGATGTAAATACAACACTCAACTTTATTTTTTATTTATTTATTTATTTTGTCTTTTTCCTTTTTATTGGTACCAGGGATCGAACTCACAACTGCCTGCTTGCAAGGCAGGTGCTTATGCCGCTGAGCTAAATCCCCAGCCCAACACTCAACTTTAAATGAGCAGGATTGAGTGGAAGGATTTTATTTAAGTGACTCAAAGGCATCTTAAAATATGAGGGCCTCATTTATTAAAGTAAATAATATAGGAGAAGAATTAGTTCTGAGCATTTATTTAAAAGGTCTGTGGAATAACTAAATTGGGTGTCTTCTAGTGTGGTATGGTTTTGTTTTGTTTTATAGTATTGGGGGATTGAACCTATGGCCTTCACACTGAGTTACATCTCATTTCTTGCTTTTTATTCCTTTTTAGACAGATCATCACTAGTTGCTAAATTTCTCAGAGTGAGTTTGAACTTCTAATCCTCTTGGCTCAGGCTCCTGGAGTGCTAAGATTATAGGTGTGTGCCACCACGCCCAGTTGGCATGCAGTTCTTGAACTAGAGAAATGGTCTCAGATTCATATTTGGAAGTCACTAGCACATCCATGGTAGTTGGTCTCTTAGCATAGGGGAGACAGAAAAGAAAAAACTGGGGAATTGGTTAATTTTTGCAAGGAGTTCCTCCCTGCCCATAATGTGAAAGTGGCTGTGATAAGAATTGAAGAAAAAATCAGAAACAGTAAAAACCGACCTGCCTTTGTTGTTTGCCTCTTCCTCCTTTTTTACGTAGTTTAACTCCTTTCTCCTTCACATTGATAAATATTTACTAATAACCTATTGCACGACAGACACATATTAGTTGCTTATAAAACTACAGAAATACGATATAAAAGGGCTCTGCCTGTTAAAGTCCATATTCTCATAAAGTAGCAAATAAATTAAATTGATAAGCTAGTCAATAAAAAATTACAAACTTTGATATGCTTTCCAAAGAAAATGAAAAGTTAAACTCAAAATAGCAAGAAGGATCATCTAAACTAGCATGGTTAGGGGAAGTGTCAGAGGTAATGCTGAAGCTAAAACATGAAAGATGAGAAGGTCACACAGTGACAGGATTAACAAAGGCTCAAACCAAGATCTTTGCTTGAACGTGGCTAGAAGCAAGGGAAATGGGATGGAGACAAAACTAGTGATGTCTGGAATGGCTCAGTACCGTAAGTTTTATACTTGTGTTGTAGTAAGAGAGACATCACTGATCATAAAACTAATTACTGAACGGCAATAGTATAAAGTGCTCTACAAGGGAAAACAAACAACAAAGGAAAATTGTCATTTGAGAGTACAGAGAGTACAGAGGAGCTTGTCCGGAAACAATATCCTGATAGCTCAGCTTGCAAGATTTAGTTAAAAATCAGAAGAATGCTATCCTAAAATCCAAGAAGAGAATGTTTTAAAAAATTAACATGGATACAGACAGGTGAAGCAAAGAAATGAAGATGAAAAAATAATGGTTTGTGCACTGGCCAACCTGAAAGTTACTAAAAGGAACTAAAATTAGGAAGTTGGCTAGGAAGTCTTACTGTAGAATCATCAGGAGGAAATGAGCAGGGATAAAAACAGAGAGTGAGTACAGAGAACCAATGTGACATTTAAATTTGGGTGTCCCATTATGATACTTTAAGATGATGGTCTTAAAGCACATCTGTTTCTCCACAAATGTCTCAAATTTTATGAGAGCCCCAGAGTAAATAAGGAGCATAATGAAGAATAGAAACTGGGAAGTAGGGAGACCATGCTCAAATGGTAAGCAGAACAAGGGAGGGAGGAGTGGAAGGGAAGGAAGGGGAAAGGGAAACAAAAAAAGGAAAAAATGGAAATGAAACTTTATTAAATAAGGAGCAGAAGAAGCATTCAAGGGAAGGGAGGGGGGGGGGCAAAAAGAATTAAGATATATTATGTATGGGTACAAATTTCATATGATTAACATGATCCGTATAAATGGCAAATGTACTGATAGAAATAGAGTTAAAAAATAAAAAAGCACAGCATTGTTTTAATTAATTAGGTTATGATGGAAGTGAGTAGTAATATAGTTACCAAACTGAAAAGATATGTGTCTTTTTAAAGTTTTCTTTTTCAAAGGAAGATCAACAGGGATTTTTCTTTCAGAGATAAACTAGTAGTGAAGGAATTGTTGCTGGAGCACAAGAAAAAACAGTCAAAGCCCTTTAGTATATAGAAGGAAATGACAACCAAAAGCAACAAATAGATAAATATTTGCACATATTTTAACTTATTGCTGTTGATGACAATCTTTTCTTCTATTATATTGTCTCATTAAATGTTATATGTATATATACTATTTTTGCTGTTTCCATTAATCCATTAGAATAAGTTCCAAAGGATCAAGGATATAATATAAAAAGTAAGATAATAAAAATTATCAATAAAACAGATAAATAATTGCTTTATAATCATATAGGAAGAGGGAAGATTCAACTACATTGACACAAAAGCTAGAACTCATAAATAAATATCTCAATAAATTAAAATGCATTTAAATATATGTCTAGTAAAAAATAAAAGTTTAAAGTAAATGAGACCTGGGAATACCATTTTGGAACTCAGCATTTCTCTACTTTAGCAAAAGCTTCTAAAAATCAATAAGAAAAAGAACAATAATTCAGTATAAAATAATGGGCAAAGTACCAATCAGTTTGCAGAAACTGCCTTTTACCTATGAAAGTACATTCAAGCCTAACTAAAAATAAAGAAAATTAAACATATGGTGCCAACCCACCAGAATGCAAAATATTACATTATATAATAGCATTTTATGAAAGTAGATACTGGTTTATGGATGTATTAAGAAAATACAAATCTTCTGATAGTGAATTAATCACTTTTTTGTCACAGTACAAAATATCTGCAATTTAAAGGACAGGTTTTTGTGACTCATTGTTTCGCAGGGTTTAGTCAATGCAAACTGGTTCCACACAAATGGCACGGATTAAGAGCAAGCCAGAGGAAACTTTCTCTACTCATGGCAGCCACGGAGTTCAGGGGAAGGAAAACCCAGTATAGATCATATCCTGAAAGGCATTCTCACTGGGAACCACTTCCTGTAATTGGGCTCCACCTCCTCACAGCGCGTTCAGCTATGAACTCCCTTACTGTGTATACCTACCCCATGAACTAATCATTTTCCAAAAGCTCTGCCTCCAAATGTATAAGACTTCTGAGTAACAATTCAGAACTGAACAGTCTCAGATAACATTTGGGTACCATCTATCAAAATTAAAATTGGACATACTTTGACCTATGAGCTCTATTTATAAAGTTATATTTGTGTACAAGTAAAATTAAATATGTTCAAGGCTATCCATTAAGTCATTTTTGCTAGCAAGAATAAATTAGTAATATCCCAGGTAATATTCATTAAAATACTGGTAAGTGACATCATCATGGAATACTTCCCAGTCATATACATCAACAAGGAAGGTCTTTATGGGTTGATATGCAATGATTTCCAAAATATATTTACTAGAGCAAAACTAAAGCAAGGAATGGTATCATTTGTATATATATAACTTAAATGTGTACAAATTATTACTGAAAGAGTATACAAGAAACATAATTTTGGTTCTTCCTAGGGAAGAGGATTCTTTATGGGACATGAGTGGTCTAAGAAACTCAGTTTTTTTGTATTTCTTGAATTGCAAGCCATGTCTATGTGTTATTAGCTAAATTTTAAATGTAGTTATGAATCATGGTAAGATTACAAATGATTCCCAAACTTTTAAAGAAACATTTTCCAAGTACCATGCTTGAGTCAATGAACTACAAAATATATAATGATACTTTCCACCAGCTTTAAATTCTTCTAAAAATTTCCTGAGCAAAACCACCACCATAATAATAGAAAAGCAATTTAGCCATGCAGATGTCTAAAACATTTTATCAGGCTGGTGAGAATTTTCAGTGGAATATATATATAAGAATATTAAGAAGCAAGAATTCTGATTTAAAATAAATGGGTGAGAGAAAATTAGATAACTATATACCAGATCTCTTCAGAAACACTATAGGAATATAAAGTACACCCAAAAGATTCTCCTCATGTGTGGATATCAAAGCCTGATAAATGCTATTACCCTATGAAGTTGTCAGAACCTAGAAGTTGTAGACAATTATTAATCATTTGGTTTCAGAAACATAAAAAATGTCATAGATATTCCAAAGACTCCATAAAGTAGCTTTAAGATTTTTTTCACAATTTATGTATTTTTCATTCTTATCCCATTTCTCTCTCCTTCATTAGTCCCCACTCCTTCATCTACCTCATTTTTCACTCTTAATGATCTTTTATCTGCATATGTTTCCCAACGATCCAATAGCATTTATTCACACTGAAACCCTACAGCAGCCATTTTTGCCCCAGTCTTTTGTGACATAGTTTCACTATGCAGTTCAGGCTGACCTTGAACTGTCTTTGTAGTCTCAGCTGGCATGGAACTCACAGCAGTCCTTCAGCTTCAGCCTCTAGAGTGCTGGGATTACAGGTATGCACCACCATGGCTGGCCTATAGCTGCTATTTTTAACATTTAATTCATTGCAAATCTCTTAGGGTGCAACTGTCTGAGTATGAATTCCAGTGAGATTATTGGTGAGGGCTACAGTAGAGATGTTTTCTACTTGAAGGAAGAAAACATAAATTATAATTATAATCAAATGGTAGGTGGAGATGGGTTGGAATGGGTACATGGGGGAAAAAAGGTTCCTAGAGTTCTTTTAAGTAGAGGAATCATTTTCAGAATGCAGCCAGGACCTGTGAACTTAGCATCCCATTTAGACTGCTTCTTCCCAAGCTCTATCAAGAAAGCTACACATTCATGTTCACTGTCATGCTCCGAGTTTAGCAAGACATTCGGCACAAAATATATAACCAGAATGTTTCTTGAAAAGTACACTTACTGAAAAATCAGTTGTATGTTTCCCTGTAATGGTGGCACATTATGTGGTGATCAGAAAGGAGGAAAATATTTTAGAGATTTTTTGAGAGTGTCAAGAATATTTACCCTACAACTTTTTAAACATTTTAGTTCCTAAACAAACTGTAAAGAAATAGAGCTAGAATTAGACTAAATTTTTTATAGTGTTCACATAAATGGCACAGATAGGAATCTTTGTGTCCAAATCAGAAAAGAAAACTCATAAAAAATTTTCATATGCTCCCAATAAGGCAAATGAGGTAACTACCCATGTTCTCTGTCCTATTCATACATATGCATTCAACAGCAAGGCAACTTCACCGACTTGTTACTCTTGACTAACTATGATGCCCAAGGATACTTGCATCATAGTTCTTATGTTGTAGTAAAGAATTCTGTATGCTTTATCTCAGATTCTTAGAGATCACGTAACACTTTGCATTGAAACAGAAATAATGGCATAAGAAACAACAACAAAAAAAACAGCGTTTCGTTTTCATAACTCAGTTCACGTTGTAAAACCCCTCATTTCCACATATGTACTGCTGCCCTTTGTGCTTTCCCATGTAATCATTCTTACTCTATCACTGAAAAGCCACCCAATTCAGTGTCTGTACCTCTTTGACACATGGTCTTTACGAACAGAAAATATGCTCTACCCACTCATGTATACACAGTGCTGGTTGTGTAGCTGATTCATAGTAGTTACTCAATAAACTTTTGCTGGCTAGTGGTACACTATGGTAAACATATAAAAATTTATAAAACTAACCTTTCTTGAAATACTGTTTTGACTAAATTATATGTGTAACATATACTACAGTGTTGAAGATTGAATATTTGTTTTGAAAAAATTACTAGTGGTTCTGTTATCGTCACAGCCATCAAGTTAATCTGTCTTTTCAAGGTCAAATTCTTATTTTAACATTAAATTATTTGCTTGATGTAAAGCATTATGGCTTGTGCCAAGATGTCCCCCCAAAGTCTCATGTGCCATAGGTGGGGCTTTTGGAGGTGGCTGGAGCTAGCATGTGTAATGCTGAGACCAAGATGTGACACTCAGATTGATTCAGGGTATAATGCCAGAATTAAGGGTGCACCTTGCAGATGAGTGGTAGGGTCGGTAGCCTGGAGAGGATATAAGGGACAGAAAGAGGCTTGTCACTTGCTGCTAGCAACTTTGTGGCTTTGGTTGGCTTCTATCTTCCATCAACTATTTCTCCTATCTGATGCCTGTCTGCCATGCCACACCGCCTTGGGATTAGCTGATTATGGACTGAAACTTCTACCAAATATGAACTGAAATAAACCACCCCTTCTTTAACTTTGTACGTTGAGTATTTTATCCCAGAAACAAGAAAAATAACTAACACAGAAAATGTCCACAATTAGAGAGGTGGGTCAAATTGGTGACATAAACTTAAAAAACACAAAAACATAATGTTTTAAAAATTACAGTTTAACACTCAAGAGCCTATTCTTTTTGTATGTATATACAATTTATTGAATACATCCATTTTGCAAACTTTCTATTGCAATATCACAGCTAAATAATGGGAATTTCCCAAAACACAGTTCAAATTTTAGTCACTCTAGCAGGCTAACTGTGGAAAACCAAGTAAGATACAAATTTCACTGCAAGATCTTCAATCCATAAATCACTATGTAAATAATACCTATGCATAATGATAAGTGACCAATCGTGATGACAGTTTTAAAGTGACTGATCATTAAGCAGTTATTTATTCAGCTCATGAACGGAAAACAAGCAGTGTAACTGAATCAATTCATTGTCTCGAAAGCATAAACTCATGTGACATTTTACAGAAAAGAATAACCAGAAGAAACTGGCAAAGAAGACTGACAATGAAGGAAAAATCCAAAGTTGATGCTGCTGGAAGCAAAAATGTAAATAGGATGTAAATGAATGCACTAAGAAGGAGCGGACTGTGGGTGCTGACACTGCTGCTACTCAAGAAACTCCACCTACAGCCCAGGAACTTGGTGAGGGCAAACCTACAGACACAAGTGAGGAAAGTAACTATGACGCAAAGACAAAGATGTGCCAGCGGAAGTGGTGCTGGCAAAAATGTTATGTTCAGGGGATTCCCAAAGATGTAGAACATAAGTGAACCTTCAAAGATAAAATGCTGGAAGATAATCTAAACCTAAAGAGAAATGTGCAGAGTCACCGGGGCACAGAAAGATGCTCTCTGTACTGAGTCAGGGCAAGTACTATCCAAGCTACTCTTGAAAATAATTTTAAAAAGAATAAAACATTTTAATTTGTAATACATGTAATGCTTTAAGCTATAATGTACTGAATCAACATTGTTGTTTTACTGTTTTTTTCTAATTTTTCCATATATTTATAACTTGAAGTAAAATATTATTTATTGTTTAAGCCAAAATTGTTAAGGTTGTGTGATAGTCATAATTTTTCCAAGTATTAGTCTGGATCCATTTTGTTACCAGTACAATTATTGTTATAGTATCACATTTTGTGCAATGCTGGAATTTCCTATAGATGACGCTTAGTTTTCAAACCCGCTTTTCATCAAACTGAACCTCCTCATCTGGTAGGAAGTACTACAAGAAGAATTACTTTACAAATTTCTTTATTTATGAGATTATTAACACCTTGCTGTTGCTTCTAAATTTCATACAGCCCTCAGTTAAAGTAGACCAAAACTCTTTCATGTGTTTGTAAGTGCACTACATAGGAAAGTGAATGGCTCACTCAGGTGAAGTATCCTCTACAATTCGTTTTTTAAAATCAGTGATGCAAGTCTTTGTATAATACCTGTTCTGAGTGTGGGTAGGAGTTGTGCCTTGCTTCCAATCAGCAAAATATGCCAAGAGGCAGAAAATGCCAAGTCTTTGTTGATGAGGTTATGATATATGCCAAGGTGATTTCTGTGATGATCTTTTATTAATAGGGTTTCATTTTAGAAGGAAACTTTATTCTTCTTCTGTGGGACTTGAGGTAAGATGCCATGCTGTGAAATGCCAGTGAAGAAGGCAGCCTTTAGGAACCAAACCCCAGGTAATCCAGACACAAGAAAAGCATTTGTGGAGACCACCAGAATCATTTGGGATGCAGCCTCTTTCACAGGCAAAATTCCAGATGAGAACAGCCCAGCCCACACCAAGAAGTCCAGAGATAACCCTGAAGAGGAATAGCAGACCATACTCAGACAGAGATAACAGATGGATTAAATGTCTACGTCTGTGAGACTTGTTAGGCAATAGTAGAAAATTATTATAGTAGGAGCAAAATTTTTGATTCACACTTTTTCCCTCCAAAACTGTAAATATGGCCCCAGGGTTTTCAAACATTTGCTATTATATAAGACAAAAATTCTGAGGTCAGTTGAGTTTTTCTACTTGTTTTATGGAAAGACTTTTCATATCTATTTAGATATGAAATAATTGTGGAAAAATGCAAAATGACAAGAAATGTACAGGGACACATTAAAGTGTATCTACTCTTTCACATGTTTTACATTTATTCTTTTTACTCATTTGTTTTAAAGAAAAGTTTCTGGGATTTTATGACAAACTACTGTTTCTATTTCAAATGTCTTGATCTATTCGAATAAATAATGTTTGTACTCAGGAAATCCCATTGTTTCTAGGTGTAAATTCCATTCTCTGCCTTATTATTGTCACATTTTAAACCCTCTGTACCTTTTCACTGTGTAGTGGCAGAATCTCATTTCTCCTATATACTAGAACTGGACATACAGTTCAATGGCTGCTTTTAACTCCTGTATTTACACAGCAAAATATGATCCTGATATTACATTTATCTGATTGTATATAAACTATCTCTTCCTATCACAATATCTTCTGATTTTATCAATCTCTTTATGTTTCAAAATTATGTCTTTTCTTGGTATTGAAAATACTAGTGTATGGCCATTCCACACTGATTGCACCTAATCTTCTCTGAAGTTACCAAATATTGCATTTTTTATTACAGTATGTGTGTAGGGTTATTTGAAGATTCTTTCCCTTGCTTAGTGGAAAGGGATTTTCTCTCTTGTTCTACAATTTTTTTTTTTTTGCATCTCCCATCCCCTGGAAAATGTTGGGGATTGAACCCAGACATCCTTATATGACAGGCAAGCACTTTACTACTGAGTTACACCCACACAGTCCTAACTCCCATCTACTCCTGAGTGAATCGTGATGCATCCAGCTTTGTACTTGCTAAGTGGAGTATTACAGTTTATGTAAACCTCTATCCACATGGATAATACTAAATCTTCTCAATTCTGCATCCACAGTTTAATAAAATTAAGATACCAGCCCTTCCAGTATGTTTTACTTCCTGTAACTCTGTTGAATCAAGGTAAAATTCTTTTTTGCTCCTCGGATTTCTTCATAGAGCAGTACAGCGCATGTATTAGAAAGGAAGGCTATAGAATCTGGTGGGCAAGTTTCACTAGCAATGCCAACACAGGCATGCTGTTTAAATTCGATCAGCCTCAGAATTCCTATAAGTAAAATGTGAATAATGCAAAATCCCATCATGAGTATGGAATGGATCATGCACGTGTAGGGTTCATCACAGAGGCTGATACTTAGTAAGCATACAATATTAGCCTTTCCCTAACTTAACTGTTATTCTAGTACAAAAACCAAACCATTCTGGATATATTATTCCCATGATTCTGTGTTCACCTCCACTCTGTGCCTTTGTTTAGAAAGATGTCTTTCACACAATCGAATGCCAGAATTATCTTCCCAAAATACAAATGTCATCATGCTACTACTCTTGTCAAACACTAAAAGGCCTTCCCAATCCTATAGAAAAGTTTACTGCCTGTTATGGAAAAGTAATTTAATGCTAAAAGTACAATTCAAGTGATCTGAGAACATTTCCTAATGCTTTACAATTAAGGCCTTTTTCTGATTTTATAATAGTATCCATTAATTAATATAACTAAGATATTTTTTTCACCTGAGTCTTACCTCTGATGACCTCATAGTATACATACAACTCACTCTTTGGCATTGACTTCATGCCTCTGGATAAAGAATTGGTTTCATATTTTAACATAATATTCCCTAAGACAAAAATTTCCAGACTCATTTGCAGCATACAGTGGCCTGATGGATAAATTAAATCGCATCATGGTATAGGAAATGGATCTGGTTCTTAGGCTATAATTGGTTTCTAAAGTTTTTGTGTGTAGCAAGTTTTCTTTAGAAAACACATGATATGTTACATTAATATATGACTCTGTTTAGTAAAGCCTAGAAATCTACACATATCATTTTACAGGAATTAATTGAAAACAATAATAAGAACCATTTAGAAGTTTTTAACAATCATTAGCAAAAAAGATGCTTATACAACACCCCCTCCATTTTTCATTTCCTTTCTAAGCTTCAGTCAGTCATGGTGAAAACAGTTAAACGGAAAGTTTCACAAACAATTCAGAATATTTATATGTCATTTAAAGGGCTACTTGAAAGAAGAAATGCAATGCCGTTATGGTTGATCTGATCACCAAGATAACTAGTGAGTAACTAATGAGTGGGTACCATATACAGAGGGGACATGCTAGAAAAAGGAATGATTTACACTCCAAGCAGGAGACAGAAGGACTGCTGCAAGGTTTCATGCTGATTAGAATGTGTTTTCCAGCAATGATAGTGAAAGATAACAGTAGTGGAATACTCCAACTCAAGGATTGGGTCACTCACCTCGCTTCATTTTAGACAGCCACTGTGTTGGGTCGCCTCATTCCATGAAGGATAAAGGTGAACACAGAACAATATGATATTTCAAGAGAGAAAACAGTAGGCTGACATAGCTTTCATGAGAGTGTAATTTTTATAGTTGTTCCATTTTCGTTATCTTCATCCCTTACTCTGACTAATTTATAGATTATGCTTATCATACACAGATGCTATCCAATTGCAAACATCCCCTGGAGTCTTGGAATGTGTCACTCATAGAAAGGGGTCACTAGTGAGTCACATACCAATAACTACACGAACTATAAACACACTTGTATTGCCACTTAAAAGAGATACAAGTTAAATAAGGACACATATATGCTGAGTAAAATATAGTAATAAATATATCTTGAACCCACTAAACAAAATAAAGCTGAAACTATTATCCAAATATCTGACAAAGACGTTAAGGTCAATAAAAATTGATATAAATTAAGAAGAATATTTCACAATGATAAAAGTTGCAATTACAAAGTAATTATAAAGTCATGTATCACTTAACGATGGAGTTATGCTCTTAGAGATGCCTCACTAGGTGATTTTAGCATTGTGTGAACATTATATGCAATTATGAAAACCTACATGATATACTTATTGCACATATAAGCTATCTCGTGTGTGTGTGTCTGTGCACGCACACATGTGTATAACAACCTCTTGTTACCAAGGTCATGATGAACCAAACAATGTGTAATTAAATCAAGACAAAAAGAAATGGAATAATGAAGAGACCCAGAAAAGAAAAGTTATATGACAACACATCATTTTACAATAAATGTTTCATGAATAAAAGGAGCACTGTTATAATAATGATAAAAAGTGTCATATAGTAAATTTACAAAGTAGCCATTTATTATCAGACATACAACATTTCTATACAACTAGTGGTGTGACATGTAGCATTACTATAAACACATAAATAATGGGTTACACTACAGTGTTGTTAGAGTGACGTTATCATTAGGTAATAGAAATTTTTCAGCCTTACAGTAATTCTTATAAGACCATTGTCCTAGATGCAGCTGATCATTACCAAAATACCACATGTGGTTCATCATTGTAATCCCAAATATGGCACAGAATGGAAAGGAGAGATAAATAGCCATTTAAAACGGAAATTTTAAAACATCAGTCTCAATAACTCCAGATAAACATGCACAAATTCAGTAAGATTACAGACGTAAACAGTGTTACTACATATACAACTACAAGAACATATTTTATTATGCATTGTATTAAAGAATGGCAAAATATGTATTTTCCCACTGTAACTATAGTTTTGTCTTAATTGACTACATCTTAGTACACAAAACAAGTTTCAAAAAATGTTAAAGACCTCAAGTGATTTATATTTTCTTATCCCATGGAACTAATGAGAAATAAAATATAATAAATCCCAAGATATTTAAAAATAAGCAATGAATTTCTACATAATACATGAGTTAAAAATAATTCTCAATAAAATTTAGGAGGTATTTTCAACTGACTGATTATGAAACTACAAAATATCAAGTTGTAGGATACAACTGATGCTGTGCCTAATGGGAAATCTATAATTTTAACTGCAGACAGGAGAAATAAGAATGTTTAAAAGAGGATAAAAAAGAAATTGAGATGTATTATGTACATGCACAAATTCTACACAAGGAATGTGAACATTATGTACTGCAAACATGTACTAATAAAAAAAATCAATGACGTAGGAATACGTTGTAATTGATATAAAAAAGCAACTAAGTTAAAACCAAAGAAAATAAAGAAAAGAAATAATAAGTTTATGAACAGAGATTACCAGAATTCTAAAAATGTAGAGTCAGGATTGTAGACATAATGTAAAACACAAAGTTAGAAAATAGCATAGAAGAAAATATAGGTGACATAACATTTGTCAATAGGTTTTTTAGACACTACCAAAATGATTACTCATGAATAAAATAGATTACATATTTGGGATTCATTAAATGAAAACCTTCTCTGAAAACACATTTAAAACAATGGGAAGGCAAGTTGCAAGATGAGAAGTATTTCTGAAATGTACCTGATAAAAACTTGTATCCAAAATACAGAAAGAGCTCTTAAAACTTGACAATAAAGATCTGAAAAAGCCACACACTGTATGATTCCTACTATATGCCATTCTGGAAAAGTGGCAATCATTGCTATGCTTAAAACATCAGTTTTTGTATGGGTTGTACCAAAGAGGTAGCAGGATAAACAGATGATGTGGGAGGCATTTTAAGAGTAATGAAAGTAATATATGACATATATTACTGGTCATACCATTATGTATAACGGTGGATACACCCCACTACACACTTGTTAAAACTCATAGAACTCTGCAAGACAAAGAGTGAGACAATATAAAATGCCAATTTATTTGGTAATACCATGTTAATATTGGTTCATCAGCTGTAACAGATGTTCCACACCAAGGCAAATGCTAACAAGAAAAAGACAAAAGAGCAAGGAAGGGGTTCTTGGCAATCTTGCACTTTTTGCCTAATTTTTCTCATAAACCTGAATCTACGGTAAAAATAGAGGCTATTAATTATTTTTAAAAATCTATAGTCTTTTTTTTGGTGTAAGATAGTGAGGAATAAACTCACTCTCAATCATATCCCCAGCATCCTAAACAATTTTATAGTTTTAAAAATTAAAATATTAGAGTCTTACTAATTTGCTAAGTTGCCCAGCTTAAGCTTGAATTTGCTATCCTCTTCCTTCTCTTCCCAGAGTGACAGGGATACCAGGTGTGTACCAGCATACCTGCCTATAGCTATGCTTTTACAAAGCATAAATGGAAAATCAAAAAAATGGATGATACTTTTTACAAAAAAGAATTGATACAATTTACCAATATTGATCTTATAAAAATAATCAGTATAGCAATTTAAAAATAACGTCTCACTACAAATTACATAGGAATTTAACTATAAGATATTACAGAAAATTTTATGTCAGTGAATTTAATAGTCTAGGTGAATCAAATTAGTAGAAAAATGGTAGAAAATCCAAATTACTTCACATCAATTAAAAAAAGAGGACTTGGAAACTCCCACAAAAGAATTTTCTGCTGGCCCATTTGACTTAACCAGTGAATCTTTCCAAAATTTAAGAAACAACATGAGCTGTACACAGACTCTTCCTGATTTTTTTTGACATTCAAAGTCGATAATATATCTATTTCACTATGCTAACAGAATAATAGGAAAGAAAAGGTTAATCTTAATTTATGCAGAAAATAATCTTTGGAAGTTTCACTTTTTCAGGATGAAAATTTTTGGCAAATTAGAAATAGTTGGGGACATCCTTAACTTGATACAGTAGCCATTAAAAAACCATGGTCAACATACTTAATGAATACAGAAAGGTTTCCCAGGCTAAGGGATGAGACAGGATGCCTATCATATTCACATCTATTCATCATTGTACTGCAGGTCCTAAATTTGTGTAAAACAAGTCAAAGATAAAAACATAAAAGGGTTGGAAAAGAAATAAAAGTATTATTATTGAATAAATACAGTTATCTATTATTATTAACAGACCTTGGCCAATGGAACACTCAACTACAACAAAATTCAAAGTACTACAGAATTGTAGGGAGTATCATTTAACCTGGTTCATGTGTATGATTAAATAAACATGAACATAACTCTTAAGCAGTCTATGTACCAAGAATATAGAGTGTAAGAATATTGTCAGGCCCTGAAAAAGTCAGGATCTACAGCGGGAATATTTTTGCATTTTTTCTGATGTAGAAACTTCCACCATCTTTATTGAATTGATTAGCTAATTCGTGAGTAGGCAGCCCAAGGCACACTGAAATAATACTCCTTCTTTCCTCCAACTTGACTCTTTCAGTCAAGTTGACTGTTCCATGCTGTTGGTTGAGAGGACTCTGCAAGTTTCATTAAATTTGATTAAAGACTGTCTATCTTGGTCAAAGTGCTGCCAATAACGTGTATAGTGCTGTTTTAATCTTTGGATACAGATTTGATCTCTCAGATACATGGCCTGGAATATAATGCAAGCTGGATTTGACCCCAGATTTCCTGTGGTCAGGTGAGCTTGTGTAAGGCACAGCTTATGCAACTGGATTCAGTCACCTAGCCTGATTGTACATTGGTTTAGTAATGAACACAGCTGCCACCTCTGCCAGCACCTACATCAAATCCTCTTACAATAGATTATCAGCATCCTGTATGTAGTGACACATCCTATTGCATTGGTGAAGAAACAGAAGCTTGCATTTGGATTTCAACATGCTTAAAAATGGAAATATGCAGTATCTCTAGCCCATAGTGAACAATATTATGTTTGTAAAGACATTTGTAACTAGTTTCAGTGAAATCACAGAGCCATTGGCATGAGTTTGCCTTTGAAGAACCATGCAAGCATGAAGAAATCAGGACTTCAGACACAGGGGAATACCACGATCAGACAGACATTAGAATACATTAAGATATTTTTCTTTCCAGAGTTGACTAAGAACAAACTTTCAGATTTGTGCATAATAACAACCTGACTTTTTGAGAAGACTACAAACAGTTAAATTGCTTTAATTTTGCTGCAATGACCTGAAATATATAAAATGTCTTAAAATATGAGCAGTAAGAGATACCTTAAAATTTCTTCATAAAGAAAACAAAAAATTGTTAATTTTTGGGAGTGTACTGATTCTGAATTATTTCTGATTAACAAAGAAAATAGCCCAATACTTCAGGCTGTGTGCTTACACTGCTCTGCAAAGGAGAAATGTCACTAATGGGCATCTCTGAAGTGAGGACTGATGCCACAGGATTCATATTCACTTATTAATGAGCCCACAGGGCTGTACATTTAGGGTGTCAAGCTTTGGTTACATGAATGAAATATTCAGTATTGTTAAATCCTTAAAGATCAGACTAAGAATATCATCCTAATGTATGGCCTCTGACACAAATAACCCTCTTTCACATGCCTAGAATGGGTTTGGAGAAGAGAATTTAAGCAGAGGAATTGCCAATCTTTCGTCAATGGAAAGAGGAAAGTGAAATGCTGGAAAAGAGTCACTGCCAGTAAATGTGCACTGTTGGTCACTGCTTTTTGATGAAGAAAGTATTGTGCATAATAACTTGAGAATGTGTTTAACATAAATTATATTTGCATGGATTATGTTTATTCATATGGTCAGATACATAATGGATGGCTTGATAAATGGCTGATTAGGCTTATAATCAGTCCAAGAGGGAAGTGCTTCAAGAATTCTCTCTTGGGGTATTATCCGACTTTCTGGATAGTTTCCACTTGCTTTTAAACAACATAAAAGTGCCAGATTTGGGAATTTGAACAGCTGAATCCCAGCTCCCGGTTTGTAATCTAGACATTGCATCCTCTGGCTGGGCTGCCTTGGGAAAGTTGAGAATGGCCCACAAGAAATTCCCCTGCTCCCAGAAATGCAACCACATGGTTAGCAACAATGACAATGAAAAAAACAGCCCATCGAAATAGGGATAGTCCTAAAGAACATATATTCAGGGAAACCATGATTCCTCTCTCCAATGATGGTAGAAAAGTGAATGATTTCTCATAACCAGAAAGAACGAATGCCTGCACCAGCATTTTTATTTATTTTATTATTTTATTTCATTGTACCAGCACTTTTAATCCTTATGATTTGATGATGAGAGTGCTGTTTCCACCCGAGACTCACTATGACTATTCAGATATGGGACATGCTTGCAATATAAAGGAGGTAAAGATGAGACACTTCTCTGCTGTGAGGTAGTCTTAGTTTGATGAAATTACCCTTATTTCTACTTAACATCTTGCTTTAATAACACCCCCAAATTTATAGTTAACTCAGTCTTCAAATTGACTTACTGTCACTTTGGGGGAATTTCTCCTCACTAGCCTGCATCTTGAACTCCCAGTCTGGAGGTTCCATCCTCTTAAATGTTCCCAGATCAACTTGTCTTCTTCCATATCATTCTTTTCACTGCATAATGATAAGCTTTTTACCTTGTTTGGTTCCTCATATCACAATCAATTTCAGAATAACACTATGGATTGTTTCTTTTCCTCAGATATTAAACAGAAAAATTCTTCCTATTTGATATTCGACTAACGGTGTCTAAGGGAACAAAATCTTTACAAAACAATTTACTTCTATTATATTCCAATGCAAATATCGCTACTGCTTACTGTCCTTGAATGGAATTTTAGCCCCTGCTATTGTCATGATCATAAACTCTTCTCAGAAAAATAAATAAAACAGCTTGTGTAAAAAATTATGACAATTTTTTTTCAGATTTCATATAAAGTAAACATCTTGTAGAATGTTCAGATACCAAATCCTTAAAACGGAAACCTTAAATCAGTGGTTAGGTGACTATTTAATATTGATGTTCCACATAATATAATAAAGATGTGTATGCTCTAGAAAATAGAAAAACTAAAGCAGATATGTAATGGTTAATTACAACATAGGAAGTTAATACAGTACAGCCTATAGCAAATGAGCATAATAATTAAGAGAGAGAAATTAAAATAGCATAGAAATTTCACCTTTATCTCAGTTACTAGGCAGGAATGACCAATTAGGTCAGGGAGTATGTAATTAGTTTTATGAATAATAAAGGTGTTCCTTCATTATTAAAACTATTTCCTCATGATATAAGTTCATTACGTTATAAATAACATGCACTTGCTTTCCGCAAAGATGAACAGTCTTATAGCTTGAAGTACGGGGCTTGAAACTATTGTCTCTTAATAAAATGCCTTACTAATTCTTTTACTTCTTGCTTTTTGATTTCTTTTTCTGCAAGCTGTTAATATCCCTGGGAAAATATATTTATTTATTTAATGAATATAGAAGATATTCTCTATATGCATAGTACAATTAATCCTACCCACTGACATTTAAAAACAGAGTAAAATCTCCATTTTTTTCTTTGCAGTTTTAATAAGAGTTAGGCCCAAGCAGGAGGATTGAACAGTACAGTTTGTGTCAGCATAAACATATTCTTAGCAATATAGACTTGGAATCAGTACCTACCACTTTACGAATCTTTCAAAAAACAAAACAAAACATTAACAAAAGTTTTACTTTTAACTTTTGTTTCATTTCTTGAGACAAGGTCTCCCTTTGTAGTACAGGTTGGTCTAGAATTCGCTACTTATCTGAGACTGACCTGTAACTCACAGCCATCCTCCTGCCCCAGCATCCTGAGTACTGGGATTACAGATGTATGCCACCATGCCCAGCTAGTTTGATTCTTGAATAGTCTGTGATTAAAACTGGCTCTCATTTGCTATTTTCTATATTTGCAGACTTCTTTTTAATTTAACTTATGTTTTTTCATCTCTAAACTCATATGTTAATTGTGTAACAATGTAAGAATTTCAAAGTAACAACACCCAGTACTGGTATCATTCCTTGGTGAACAGTATATTTTACCTGCCATCCATTTGCTAAGCTTGGCTACAACAAAGGACAAATCTGGCAGCTGTGGCATTTTATAATGCCACTAATTGTGACTAACAGCCTAATAAAATGGGGAGTTAGGGTAGGGTGGGTAGCTCAATGTGGATAATTTGCCTAAACTGAACCTCCCGTTAACCTCAAACACAGTTTGCAAATTTAAAAGATAAAATTGAAATCTCTTAAAAATGTTTACATTCTATGTATTTTATTGTATAAGGAATTACCTAAGTTATTTAAATGTGAGGAATGAGCAAAACACACTTTGAACTGTATTACAATAAAAGATAACAGTGCGATTGATTGACAACCCTCAAAAATGCCCACTTTGAACATCCTTGTTAGTCTTGCCACTTTTCGAAGCAGTCCTGAGAGCCCTTTTTGTATCTTTTCTACTTAGAGTCAAATATACAGTGAATACTGCTGTGCACCATCCAGTGGAAAGTTGGGCTCCTACAAATCCTCATTTGTGTGCTCATCCACTTTATACAATCGGCACAGCACCCTACAACTTCTGGCTATTCCTCAAGTAGAAAGGAAAAAGTTGTCAGTTTAGACATCCAGGCAGCAATGACTGTACAATGAAAGATATTCATGAACGAGAAATTCCAAAACTGCTTCAAAAAGTGGCGAAAACAGTATGTTAAGCATGTGCAAAGTGAGTGGGAGTATTCTGCATGGGATTAATTGCAATGTGTCTGACTGTAATAAATTATTTAAGATATACAAATTTACCATATATTTTGAGCACACTTCAATATTATCAAACTGATTACCAGAGAATGCACACCAATATACATGATTAAAACAGGCCACAAGTCAAAATGTTGATTTTTTTTAAATTTTGCACATTTTACTTTCAGTTATTTTTTGATTGATTAATTGATTGATTTATTGATTGGGATTAGAAAACAGTGCTTTTGCACTGAAGTACATCCCCAATCCTTTGTAACTTTTATTTTTAGGCAAATCTTGCAATAAAACTAAAACAAACTAGGACTTCTCCTTATATAAAATAAAAACCTTAATATTTGAAGAGCTGACTTGCCAATATATAATGGCTCAATCAGTTGATAAACACATGCTATTAACATACTTTTAGCATTATCTATAAGGAAGACAGATTCTACTGACAGTGTGTGCCACTGCTTTAGGAAATCTAGCAATTTTTGATTAATAGTTACATTCTTACAAAAAATACCTGGTATCTACATATGATGCCACATAGTGCATAACAGTGTTTCCCAAATATGTGTTACAGAAAAGGAGGCATTCTGCACAAAAGGAATCTGGGGTTACATACATTTGGGATAACTTTATATGAGAAGATTCATAACGCGTATTACTATAGTTCACCAGGAGATACACAGTTTATAAAATGTAAGATCAAATTCTTAAAAAAAATCAAGAAAATGCAAATTATAACAATGGTAAAGCATAATCATCTCACTGATGAGTTCAAGGATGATGAACAAAAAGACAGACATCAGTAATGACAAAGTACAGAATGAGCTTATAGTCAAGATAGACAGGCTTTTTTTTTTTTTTTTCTTTTGGTAATTTGGTACCACTTTTATGGTTGGGATTATATATCAAAGATATGATTTCTTCTTCTTCTTCTTCTTTTTTTTTTTTTTTTTTTTTTTTTTTTTTTTTTTTTTTGGTACCAGGAATAAAACTTAACACTTTGTGCTTGCCAAGCAGGTGCTTGTGCTGCTGAGCTAAATCCTTGGCCCTATGCTTACATTTTGATCCAGTAAGTTTTTATGAATTCAACATAAAAAAAAACACCTAAAATACACACTTACAATGTGAAATTTTTTCTGGAATATGATAAATCTATGTTGTAGAATAAAATTTTTATATTTTACCTGTTCGTATTTTTTCAGAACTGAAGTTTTAAGAAGATACATAAACATGTCTTGAAAAAATATTTATCATCCTTGAGTACATAGTATATTGTATTGTATAGTCTAAGACACTCAGTTTTAACTGGAAGTGAATCCAAAGCAGAAATTATTAGACTCTATTATTTGTGGTAGTCAATACTATGAATCTCACAGAATTTACTGATACGGTGTTTAAGGAACTGAATGGAGACAAGTATTTACAATCAAATGAATAAAACTAAAAACAATCAAAACAAAGGCGGTTCAGACAACTACCTAATGTTTTATCATTCAGTCCATAAAGATGAGGTTGATGTCTCAATTTGTTGCAACGAAAGATGAGAGCTACCTCATTATTTGAAGAAACCACTTAAGGAGAATGGACATTCACAGAAGTATCAAACTGATGTCAAAAGATGTCATTTTTAACTGAAATGAATGCTGCATTTCTTTCATCTTTTTAGATATGTTATTTGTAATTTTAATTTTTAAATATCCATTGTTCTAAAACAATATATCTTTAAATGCAGAGTTCTCGATAGTATAAAGGGACAGGTTAAAAGCAGTTAAAGACTATTACCATAACTTGAAAGCGATTCAGAGAAGAAAGGCTAATCAAGGAAGGCAATATTTACAGACTTAGATTAAAATAGATCAGTAAGGAAAATAGGACCCACAAGGATCAATAGGCATGGGCAATAATGGCATCCCGTGAGAGCGAAAAAGATGATAAAATGAAGAACAGCCACGGGTATCTGTGTAAAAAGTTTCTTTTTAAATAAAATTTATTATATTTGTAGAAACTCACTTCCCATGCCATGTTTTTCATCTTAAATTGTATTAAGGGCTATCACAGAATACATTAATAACTATGATAAACTCAACATAAGCTGAAACTAATCAAGTATAAAGTTGATGAATAAATATAAATGTTATCTTTAGCATTACAGAAAGGCAGCATCATCAAGAATGTCAGAAAATGAGAAATGTTAATTCACATAATCACACCATAAATTTGAAAAGTATTTTTAAACAGGAAGTTTTTACCAGCTAGTTTATCTGACACAAATTTCGCACTAATTGTATTTATGGTTATATCTGTTTTTAAGAAATACAATAGCATCCCGCTTATTACTATTTTGTCAGTTGCCCAATACAGTAGCCACAAGATGCACGTAAATTTTTAAATTTGGGGTCGAACTACTCAAAATTAAATAAAAGTACCCTAAGTTCCTTAAACACAGCAATATGTTAAGTGTTTGGTAGCTACACTGGATTAGTGGCTTCTCTGCTGGGGGTATAGGAATGGAATACCCCTGTCACTGCAGAATAGTCTATGTACAGGACCACAAGGGATGAGCAGGAAATAGCACCTGGCCTTGTCTGTGGCTCGTATCTGTAGAAATAAAGCTATCTCAGAAACAATTTGAAATCCTGTATGTACCGTAACTGCTGGGACCATTGCCTGTTTTGATCTGAGTCAGATTACGAATATTCACCACATTTTCTAGACTGAGATCCATGAACACCAATAATATTATCTCAAATGTAGTGTGTGGTAGAGATGCAGGAGCAGAACTGAAGTCTAAGATCTTCCTTGTCAGGGATCAGGTCTTGAAAAGAAAATTTCTATGCAGCTTCCACTCAACATACAATTGAATGTAGTTCACTATAAGATAATTCAATATAAAAATCACCAATACACTTTTTCTGAAAATTTCTTTAGTTATGTTACTAGACACTACAGCACTCTATTGACATAATCTGATTTTTAAATGAATGGACTTAAAAATATCTAAAAATATTTTCAACTTCAGACAAATATTTAAAGGCTAACTGGAATCATCGATATAGAATAATAGTAAAATAACAGTAAAATATGAACATTGAAAAAACTGAGTAAATTTAAGTTACTAATTTGGGTGAATGTGCCTTAGAGGTGAAGGTAATCAGCATTCAGTGCCCAGTGGATTCCCCTGCAAGCATTCGCTCAGAACTGGATGGGAGTTAACATGCTTTACTTAAATCAGAAAATACTAAAGAATCAAGAAGTACTTTAGGTGTTCATTGAGATATTTAGAAAGAAGATTATTACTGAATTGGGTTGAGCATAAAAGTATTTTGATAAAGGGCACTGTTAATAGCAACGTGATTCTGGAAGCGCAAGACTAATGACTTGAAGTTTCCTTTGTTACTGATATTTCTGAGATAATAGTTTTTCTAAAAGAAAACCACATAGTATAGTCATATGATACTTTAGTAAGAAATAAAATAATTATACTTTAGATCTTAGTCTAACTGTGCATATCTTGCGTGGTCAAGAGCATGGCATGCTTACCTTTTCCATCCTTCTCCCTAGATATTCATTTATCAACTTCTTCCTCTGTCAAACACAAACACCAGCCCTTACCATATTCTAGAATATGGCAACAGTGTGTTGTCAAGCATAGTTTTATCATGAAATATAATGTATTCCATTGCTAAAAGATTTGAGCAAAAATTATCCTTGAAGGTCATAAATGGCTCTAACAAGTTATTGAATATATCTGCATATAAGAAATGCCACAGGAGGGTTTGTCTCACATCTAACTTCACACAGGAACAGGCTTGCAAAGTTAAGATAGGACCCTTGAGATAGGCTGTAAGCAGTCAGAAAAGTCGCCAGCCATATACCCTCGTGAGGGGCTTTCTGGTCCTTGATTCATAGTGTGGAGAGTCAGGCTCAGGAAAGAATAGGTTTTAAAGACTGCTGTGATGTGCATCAAAATGACAAAATTCTTCTTTCTGTCATTTGGTCAAGATCATAGCTTAAAATTTGCATGATAACTTCATAATTTCTTTGGATAAAATTCTTAATTCTAGGAAGGAAGATAAGGTCTTCCTCATCTTTTGGTAGGAATCAAAACTGGCCTAAGAGAATGAAATGAATAGCAAGCAAATTCTGTGGTCTACAGCATAAGCCGCTCCTTAGTTAGAGGAACACGGCCTCAGAGGCCATTACTTGGCATTCTATAACATGGCTGTGGACACAGGAAGTAATCAGGACTTATTACTTCTCATGTTAGCACAATATTGTATTTAAACCAACTACTGACTTCCAGCTTAATATAGGAAAGCACCTAAGTTAACCACTCTTCTCTCTCTCAAGTGTAAACATAACAGAAATGCACCAGTGCTGGGGAACAAAGAAAGGGTGCTAGCAGAAGATCAGATAGTTTCAAAAACCTGGTAGAAAGGGAGCAGAGGAAAGGGTTTAGATGGACAAACGAAAGAGATGGGAAAAGCACCAAGGCAAGGTTAGCACAGGGAACACCAAGAGTGAGGGCAGGCCAGCCGGCAGTTATCAGGGAATACACTGAAACCACCCTAGAGAACGAGCGAGCCCATAGAACAGTCCTGTAACAGTATGTACTTTCTCACAGACATGGTTTCCGCTCCAGGATGAAGTCTGAGGTGTTAATAATTGGTTTAAGAAGACAAATCTTTTGCTAAAGAAAGCTCCCAACTTTGGCGAAGGAAAATGGAAGACAAGCAGGGCAGAGTTCAGGGCTAAGTGTCAGCCCCTGCTCCAGACGCTCACACACATGCAGCAGTGCCAGGGCCAGAACACTGTGGTCACGAGGGACCCTCAGGCCTGAAGAGGAGGCCTACTGTGAAACAGGTTGGTGATTCCATTTAGGAGCAAAGCTTACTGTTCAAAGAAACCTACACAAATGCAGAATATTCACCACCACCTCTAATCCCATTAGCCAACCCATGATCCAACCCTTGATTTATATACTCAGCCAAAAACTTTAAAAAAACCTTTTTTTGAGAAAACCAACAGCACAGAAAGGAATGAAAAAGAAAAAGAAAAACTAACAGAGTAATAACTGTCAAAATACAAACTTCAGGGACCAGAAGAAAGTTTTGAGAAAGGTATGAAATAGTTCCATAAAAAAAAAAATAAATAAATACATCATCATTATCATCATCATCAGCAGCATCATCAGCATCGTCAAAAAGGGCTGGATAGTTGTTATTTTTATTAAAAAGCTATCATTTATCACAAAGCATCAATACATCAAAAATACACAATTAAATTAATTATTTGAGTACTAAGGATAATTATCAGAGAAGGTGTAAATAACAGAAGTAGCAAAAACGGTGCCAGCAGAATATTACTAAGTCCCTAATCACCGTAGTCCAGCTGCTGTTGAGAAATCATGAACAGAAGCAGCAGATTTCACACAATAAATAAGGGAGTAGTGCAGCAGTAAGAGCTGATCAACTAAAGTTTGGGGAAGACAATGCTTGTATTTAGCTCATTTTTAAGAATCTGTAGGTGGAGACACCCAAACTGTCGTGTTTTAGTAAACATCTCCAGGACGATGTTTACTATTCAGTTTCGGGACTGGGACGCCAAGAAGCATACATCATATGTGATTTTGGATATTTTTCTACAGACAAATTTAGAGCAGTAACTAACACCTGTCTGCTACTGAATGATCTGAGGAAAGCAGACTCCTCAGGTAACAAAGGGCAAGAGAAAGGAGGGAAATATGAATTAGACGTCTCTTGAAGGCAGCAAGTATTTCTAGTTTCTATTTTTAAGAGCTTGAAAATTTACAAAAGGTTCTTTCTTCTGAGAGGGGTGAAAAGAGCTACTTCTGACTATTTTGAATAATTTAATGTACTCTTTTTAAACGTGAAGGCATTATAACATTACTCCAAAGCTTATTTTTTAAATATAACTTAATAATGAAGCTGAAACTAGGTGGTTGAATACTGAGAGTGCTTAAAATCATTATTAAAGGTCTTTTCAAATGATGTACAGAATGTCAGAATCATCAGAAAGACACTAAGAAAGATGATTTAATTCTCTTAGATTCGTCACATTAGCAGCTGATTTCGATTTAGCGCCTCTATTCCCTAAACAATATCTTCTAAAGAGATTTAGGAAATACCGCATACTTTTACTTGTCTATGACTCTCCTGAAAGTATTTTATTCACAGATTCTTAAAAATGTTAACGTTAAAAAACAGTGAAGTTTAAACTGAATAAATCACAATTTTCTAATTTTAACAGCTACAGTGTATTTATGGATTTAAATTTGGTTCATTCAAAGAGTTAACTCAAGAGTTTCAGAAAACTGAGACATCTAAGATTTAAAGTAAGTTACATGAGTACCTACTAAATTTAAGCCTGAGTGCAGAAACAAATAAGAACTACCCTTTCTTTTTTTCTTTCCTTTTTTTTTCCTGCTTGTTTGTTTTTTGGTTTTGTTTTTGTTTTTGAGACAGTCTTACTATGCAGTTCAGGCTGACCTTGAACTCAATATATAGCCACAACTGGTCTCAAACTCTCAATGATCCTCCTGCCTCAGCCTCCTGAGTGTTGGGATTACAGCATGGGCCACCACACCCAGCTCATGAACTACTGCTTAACACATTGACATCTTGATATATTTCAAATGACTGCTAGAAGAGAAAATGTCCTATGAAAATTTTAGTTAAAAAGAAAATGTAACCAATTAAATACTTAGCATATCATCATTTTATAACTAAGAAATAGAAAAAGTTAAATTAATACAATATCATGAAGCACTTTACTTTAAAACTAGGTTTTTAAACTGAAATCTAGGAAACAGTTAAGCAATAACAACACAATGGCAAGTCAATATTAAATGTATAAGATGCATATATTGTTAAAATATATGTGCATATTTAATGCATGAATTAAAGTCATCAAGTATTCCATAAAGTGTCATTTAATTTAACAAATGATAATAAGGTATTTATAAATGGAATCCTAATAGAAGAGTAAACACTGCTAAAAATACCGTACCTCCAATAATGAATATTACAGCAAATTTTTTTTCTTTTTCTATCCCACAAATAATCTCACAGATAAATTACTCTGTCTATCTGATATTTATGAGTTATAGGATTAAAAAATTTGGCTAAGCAAACTAGTTGTATTTTTCAGGCAAAACTTCAAGAATACTGTATTAGTAATACTTTTAAATTTAGTGAAAACAGGTTCCTTCTGCCGAATCAGTTTCATCTTACACATATGCAAATATATACATACCACAAATAGTTAAGAACTATACTAAATATAATCACAGAACATAAAATGTATTTTCCTTAGAGTTTTAATAATTACATTAAATGTACAGAAAAGCTTGAGGAACCTAAATATTTTTTAAACTATAAATGCATTCACATATTACCTTAAAACAATTAAAACATACACCCCTCTATAAACACATACACATAAACACTTTTTATTAGTAATACGTATCAATTATACTCATTATTGGGCTTAATTCTGAAATATTTACACATGCATATAACATACTTTGCCATTGGCCTTGCCCTTCCTCTACTCTCTATTTTTTCCTGTTAGTTTCCTTTCTGCTTTCATGTCATTTCGCTTTCTTTACATTCTCCACGTATATTTTTAAACAACATACTAGAATGTTTATTTTTCAATAGGTACGCGTTCTCTTAAACTTTAACAGGCATATAAACTAACTGAAAATCTTGTTATAATGCAGACTTGTAATTCAGTCGGCTGATGGTGAGGCCTGAGATTCGGCATGCCTAATAAATGCCCAGCACATGTGAGAGAGTTCATAGAACACACTCTGTACAGAGAAGCGCAGGAATAAACGTTTCCTGTCTTGACTAATCCTGAATAAAAAACCTGGAGCAGTTGGTAGAAATAGGGATTTTCTGACTTTCTTACTCAAAGTAATAAATTTCAGGTGAGTTTCAGAAAAATGTGGCCCATGTGGTTATCAAAGTTTAGGCAACATTTAAAGACTAGCAGATTTAATAAAACAACAGAAATCCTTCCACTGGTCAATGTTACAGTATTTCCAAATACTATATATTTACATATAGTACTTGGAAAAAAATTTTTGTTCAGTAAGAAAAAAAAAAAAATACTATGAGATGATACATGGGAAAAGAAAAAAATTTGAATAAAGTCCTCCACATGTGCCAGACAATGCCAGCAAATTTTACATGCACTTTTCATTCTGTAGAATGGAAAAATGGAACAATTTATCCTCAGAGTAGTTATAAGGTACAAAGAAAATTTTAAAAAGTGGGTTTGTATTCCATACAGGTTTTAGGGAGCAGATGAAAGTTTCTTAGCCCTGATGAAGACACTGTGAACTCCACCACTTTGAGAAGCAGAGAGGAAGCCAGCAAAGGCACAGAGGTGGAAAGGAGGGACATATTTAGGGCAGAGTGAATACCTGATTAATTTTGAGAGTTGGTTTAAAATAGGGAGTGACAAGCCACATAAGCAGGAGGGGGAGATTTTAGAAAAATAGCAGAGTGAAGAACGCCAAATAAGTGTTTCAACTGTCAAACAAGAGAGCAGATTTAATGAGAAAAAAGTGTTGGTTCAAGAAAGACAAGGAAATATAAACTGATAGGAAGGAAAAATGGAGGAAGTTTTGGTTGGAAACTTTTTGAATCATCAAATTTTGAGAGTATGAACTGGAACACTGCCTAACAACTGTCAAATTCCTTTTGTGTTCTTGTTTGCAGTGGGTGGAGTTGAAAATCCCTGGCTTATAAGTACAGAACAGTGCAGTCCAGGGTATTCGGTGAAGGTAGGATCATTCAAATATTCAAGCTCTGTTCTAATGAGGGGGGAACATTCCTTCAAGATAGGTTGTTTGTAACAGAGTAAAATACAATCAGAAACATATCCCATCAGTGAAGGTATAAAGAAAACACCTTGGATTTCAATATGAATTTGAAACTTGGCTCAATCAGATGTGACTCCAGGCAAGTCATTGTACTTCTCAGTTATACTGTTTAAGAGAAAATTTAAATGTAAATGGATATAACAAAATTACTACAAAGCATTGCTACAACTCAAAGAAGGGGCTACGGCTAAAGTCATTCATGGTGACTTTTCCCTCACAAAACCAGATATACTTGATATCTGATCAAAGCCTGAGGAGCAAAACAGAGAAACATTTTAATTCATTTTGCAGAGAGTCAGCAAATTTTCTCAGAAGGTACCTGGGGAGGAAGGTAAAAGGAAAAATATTTTGACTAGAACATTACAATGAATCATTTTCAGTAAAAATGACATATAAACTACTTGCTCAGAAGTCCCAAAAAATAACTGGAGAATATATACTCCTAAATGTAAACCACCAATTTCTGAAATTTTAATAAGGTCCACTTTGAAAAGCACGTATTTCTCTTTTGTGCTCTTTTGCTAAGGTCACTCTTTTGCTAAGGGGGATCATTTACTGTTATTGGCCATCAACTAAAAAATAAACACAGTTTTCAGGGTATTCCCCGGGAAAGATGGACAAATGCAATTAGAGAGGGAAAAGGCAGAAAATACAGCCCAGGGCTTGGCTTCTGGACGCACAACAGAGACAAAACTTAGTTAAGGACAGTTAGCAAGATACGATGCTCAGAGCTGACAACTGTTCTGGAAAGATAGAGGGGAGAATGTTGTCACTAGGTTTCTACCAGCAAGATCCCGGCTTGTGTCTTCCGCTGTTCTTTTTTGTCTTCCTTATATTTTATTTCCAATCTTATGAATAGAAAGAATAGAAGGGTTTTGTTTGTTTGTTTGCTTGTTTGTCTGTTTGTGTGAGAATATCACTTTGCCATGCTTTTAACTCCATATTTTATGTATGAAATGCATATTTAAGCAGTTAAATGTATATGAAGAGTAGTGTTGCTTGGCTTCTTGGGTTGCTGTTATAATTTAAAAGTTGCTATGCAATGTATGGGAGACTATCATAATATTTCTGCATGTATTTTACCTCTATGACACACTGTGTTATCCCTAAAAGCTTTATATAAAATGAAAACCTTTAGTTTATTAATTACTAAAAATCCACCAATTACCTGAAAAGGTTAAAATCTTAATATGTCCAAATATGTTATAAAATAATTACCACACTTCAAATTTATCCTAACCCATTTTAACTCTCTGAAGAAAAAGAAACTCACTTTATCACCATGATAGTAGAGTCTTTGAAGAAAAAATAATTGCTACATTTTAACTCTAGTGAGTATGTATTCTTTAATCAGCAGTATAACAAGTAGAGTGAGATTAAAGTTGTCACATCTGGTCCGTCTGAGTGGCCATCAGCACAGTTTTCCCTTCTTTTAGGTGGTTTGTGCTCAATTAAGAATTCCTAAAGGTTGATATGAAGTTCAAAATTTAGATATCATGTCAGTGAAGGACAAGGGCAAACTGATAGCAACAGAATTATAAAGATTTAATAGTATAAAAGAGATCTTAGAGTAAGCATGAGCCTTCTCATCCTCGAATACTCCCCAATTAACACTGAAAGCAAGGATACATTCCTTTATTTATACATTTGTACTATTTTATTAGTGCACATTTGCAATACACAATGTTTACACACTTCTTAGGGTATGTGACATAACGCATCTAGATTCATTTTTATCCCCTTTCCCATACCCATTCACCTCCCTTCCTCCTCTCTAGACCACCTCTTTTCATTTTCATTACTATTGTTAATATTATTATTATTATTGTTGTTATTGTTATTGTTATTTTTTGGTACCAGGAATCAAACTCAACCTCGCAGTTTCCAGGCAGGTGCTTGTGCTGCTGAGCTAAATCCCTGGACTGTTAATACTGTTTTTACTTCATTCTGACAACATCTGTTTACATTCATCGAGGGTGTCCGGTACATGCACTTGACATCTTAAATCCTTTTCTTGCCTCCCCAACTCCCTTCACACTTGGACTCCTGTACCCCTTTCTACTTGCAAAGATGCATCTTATTCTTTCCTTATATCAACCCTTTGCTTTTCTCTTTATTTATACTTTTGCCTTACTCAAATGAGAGATACCATATGGTATTTAAACTTCGGTGTCTGATTTATTTAATATATATATATATATATATATATATATATATATATATGCGCACACATTTCACTGGGGATTGAACTCATGACCTCCTGCTTGCCAGCCAGGTGCTTATTGCACTGAGCTAAGTCCCCGGCCACATTACATTTTCCAGCTATATTCGTTTCCCTACAAGTGTCTAGAATTTATCCTTCTTCACATCTTAGTAGTGTTCTCTGGTGTATCCATTCCACACTTTTCTCATCCTTTGTTTGCTGATGAACATACAGGCGGCCCATCTGTAACCTTGATGCCATCGCTTTTCACTCATTCACCTGTTAGACTGTGGTTCAACTCTATTCATTCTTCAGTTTCACTTTCAAACCACAATCCTGTCATTTGTGCTTTATCAGAATTTTTCCCAAAGGATTAGTTGATAGCTTGTCCTTTCTACAAACACCCATTTCAGTCCCCATTCAAGTCATTGCAAATGAGTATTTGCTGAACAAATTCCAAAACTAACAACTTTCTGTCTCGTACAATCGTAAAACTACACTTCAGCCTGTGATACACCAAACATGCATAGCTTTGAAACAACCTCTTTCAGATTTAGAGGGAAGGGAGGGATACGGAGACAGAGGACAGAGGAATTCAGTAATACTACAATGGTGGGTTCATGGAACACACCTTTGCCAAACCTGTAGCACACATAGCACCAAGAGCGAACCTTAATGCAATGGACAGTGGGTGACAAAGACAATTCAATACAGTGGATCAATAGTGACAAATATGCCATTTTAGTGCAGATTGTGGTCATGGAAAGAAGTTATCAGGGTAGAAGATACGTGAGAAAATCCTACAGCTTCATCTCAATTTGTCTGTGAACTTAAAATAGTCATTTAAAAAATCTTTAAAAAGTAGAAGTGACAACTGTGTACATGTGAGGGTACATATGTGTGTGCACATTCTATTTCCACCACCAGTGTCTTCATTCATACTCTGTACTGCTTCTCTCTTCACTTGGCCAGTGACTCTGACTTCTCTGTGCTCCTTTCCTCTTCTTAATCTCCTCCAAGATTATGCACCTCTGGTCTATTGATACTACAACATTCAAAAAAGTATCCTCTCCAGTAGAGTGCTTGCTGACTGCTGAAGTGTTTGCATAATAACTGTACATATAAATTATGTATACATATAAATTATATGTAGTCTTCATATATATCTCCAGAGCTGTGCTTGCCAATTATATTCTCTTTAAAACTACATCTTAAACTTTGCACATCTACTTATCCCTAATTCCTCAGTATAATGATGAATTCTGACTTTAGACTTTCTACAGATGTTTGAGTTCTGAATTATGTTTCCCACATTTAGTGTCTAAATTTGGCAAGTGTAGTTGATTACTTATCATTCTGCTGAAAAGTTGGCTTGGTATTGCAAGTTATACATTATTCATGTTCAACAGTAAGGATGGAAAAGAACAGAATATCAGACACCTTAGTAAGAATAAAAAAAGCATGAATGAGAAAATACAGATATACAAGAACCAAAGAAGGTTTAATTGGTATAGTCTGCACTGAGGGAGAATGGGATAACAATTGACTTGGGCTTTGCATAACCAGTAGAGTTTGGTAAGTAGAAAAGATAAAGAAAGAAGTTATCCAGAGATAGAAGTAAAAAAGGATGTGTGTGTTTGAGAACAGAAAGAGAGCAATTCAGAGTTTGTTTGGGAAGTAACAGTAGGAACAGATTAAGAAAATAAGCCAGATTTTAGGTGCGAGAGGTTGTTTTGCATGAGGTCGCAAAGCTTATACTTTTAAAGTTGCAGGCATTGAGCAACCTCTAGGTCTGGACAAGTTAGAGGAAGAGGAGTGGGAGCCCTCATTCATCCTGTGAGGTGTGCCTAACACAACTGGGAAAATTAACAATGGTAGCACTGACAGTTCAAGGTAATTCGCAGGGTTCATCTAGAACCATTATTTCTTGATCAAATTCTAGTCTCTCTACTCATTTGTATATTTTTAGGTATTGAATGTACAAGTGCTATGAATGTATTTTATGAATAAAATTGCATACTAAACTTAGAATTTAATCTGGTCAAACCAAATATTCATCCTGGGCTTTAATATTAAATGCCTCGTATTTCAATAACATATCTAATACATCATCTTTACCTGTTCCCTTGGTTTTTTAAGATCGGGAGAGCATGAAGGAACCACTAAACACTTGTCTTCCACTGGTAAGACGTAATATGTATGTGACAGACTTTAAGCAGACAACTTGAAAAGGCAGAAGAATCGTCAAGCTTTTTTTCTCTCTACAGAAATCAAGATTTTCTGAATGTGTAGTCTAAATAAAGGGAAAATGATTGGAAATGATAACATCTGGGTAGTCATTAGGCCTATTCCTCCAAACATTACAAACTAAATTTGGAATATCCTACACACCTTTAAAAAATCTCTTTTTCTCCCCTCTGGTTGAAGTACGCATAAAAGAATCTGAGAAATAAGTCAACAAATTTATATTTCACCATTCACATTAAAACATGAGGAAAGGATGAACAAGCACTGAGTTTTCTTTTCTACTGCTTTATTCTTTTAACAAAGCCATTTCAAAGATCTGATTGAGACCTTAGGAGTATCCTAAAAAAACCCCTGCAAGTAGCCAAGTTATATGTATGGTAATTTCAAAAGCAATTATGAAATCTACTTCATTTTTTTACTTTTCTTAGTTAGATATGATTAGCAACGTTTAGAAAAAATAAATAGGTTCTTTACCTGGCTGATATACATAATTAAAACTAAAAATACAACCTCATAAAATTAATGCATGTGAATCTATCTCTGAGATGTTTACTTGATGCTTGTGTCTTGGTAAAACTTCTTAAAATGAGCATATTTATTTCATTTTTATATTATCTATTTTAAGTCAGACTATTTTACATATAAAATTTTAAGTTAAAATGAATGCTACAGTGTTACACATAGAATTTTTTTTTTTGTATAACATACATAGTCTTAACTGCAACATAGTAACAGTTACTCGGTTATTGAAGGGTAAATTGTTTTTGCCATTTTGCAAAACATATCAGAGTGTTTCTCCTAACAGAGAACCAGATGAGGTCTGATAGAATGGAAAACACGACTTTTCAAAAGGGAAAAGCAGTGAGGCCCTAAGCCTTTTTGAACTTAATGCTAAATATGAATAAAGTTACACCTTGAAATCTTTAACTTGGTACAAAATTTTTTCTTACTAATCCTGTGAATGTATAATAAACTGAATATTATTAATTGAAAGTAAATTAATTTGTTTAAATTATGTGATACATTGTACAGTTAAGACTATAACAGACTTCTGGTATCAAGGAGCTTTGTGAACTCCTCTGACTAAAAATTTAAAAGTACAGTACATTTTCAAATTCTAATGGCTTAAATTGATAATTCTTTGTAGTAAACTGGATAAAATAATCCAGTTATTTACAAATCTTTTAGCAATGTGCTGCTCAAATAAGGACACCTTAGAAATATTTTGAAGTAAACATACATTGGTATATAAATTCTACCAGTAATAAAAATTATAGCCACAATTTCTTATTGTATTCATATAAACGATTCATTCATCTAATTAAAAATTACAAATGTAAATATTTTAACTTTAATAAGATAAAGAAAATTGAGTTGAACTTATAGGTGAAAAAAAGTGCACGTATATTCCTTTACATAATTGATCATATATGTATGACAGACTTGGATGTATTTGTGTGTTATATGTAAGCCATAAAGATTCATACATCAAGATGATGGCTTAGTTTCTGTAATGTTCTGGTTATTAGCATATTTAAATGATTACAGAAATGTACAAGGGACAGAGATACTAATAGTAAACAGAGAATATACACTTTACTATGTGATATTCAGAAATATGTAGGAGCTAATAGAGTAAGCTGTTAGCAGTTAATGCACATTATATGTCATATGCAGAGACTATTACTAGTGGCTCATTACAAATGAGTTTAAAATATGAAAGGAAAAATATTGTCTTCTTTAGTAGGAACCATAATTTCCTATTATTGCCACATACATATTCTAGTGTGTGTATCAATTTATTTGATGAAAAATATATTAACAACAACAACATCACATAACTAAATAAATAATCCTTTCATCAGCCGTCTGATTTCTGCCATACTAATGCTTTGGTGAATCATCAAGGGGAGTAAATTATTCATTATAAATTTCAAAGAGGAACCTCCACTGAAAAGCTCTGCTACTGGTCCTTCTTGGAGCCGACATCAAGAGAATTCAAGGCAATCTCAAATATTGTGATAAAATAGAAGGTGAGAGGCCATCACTCGGGAGAGGTTTCTAGAATGACCTGAACTCAGGGAGCTACATCCCAGCAGAGTGAGGTGTATAAAGATAATTACTACTATATCAGGCAAGAAAAAGATTAATCAAAAAGTTGCATATGAATATCAAGCACTGCTTCAAAAGAAGAAACTTTCATTCTGTTTCATATGAAGCATCTCGAAGGTTTTTCATAGTAGCCTTAAACATGGTCACTATATTATATATTTAGGACACTAACAAAGTCAGCTGAAATGGAAGTGTTAGAAATATTTTATTATTTTGAAGATTATTTCTTGTTGAAGAACCCTGGCACCAACTCCAGTGTAACAGGGACAAAAAAAATCACTGGAAGATAAACACAGTAAAATGACAAATCTAATTTATCCTGCTGCATAGTGCATTCAAGTCAATGCTACTTATCTTTACACTAATGCAGAGTACAATCTTGCAGTACAAGGTTTTAGAAAAACTGTAATAACTATAGAAACATATTACTGCATTTTCCCTAGTTGTCTCTAGCATGCTAGTTAAAACTCTGAATACTATTAAAAACTAGCAATCTGTCTTTAACCTCTAGTCACTTTCTGCAAATTCATTTATGATAGAGGAAAGAAGAACACGTCATGGGTGATTTGGTTGGCACTGCCACGTGCAGCTGCTAACACTGCCATACCGTTATTTGCATGAGCTGGACACAGATATCTACAGGATGGATAATCACCGCTCCTACCTTTTAAATTAATTTTTCAATAAAATTTATGAGTACATGTTAACATGTTCTAAAGCAAGCCTACAATCATCTTAAGGAGGCGTCCATGCATGTAATGCATCTTGTTTCATTTTTAACCCCTTTTTCATTTTCTCCTTTCTCCCCTCCTCCATTTTCATTCTTGTTGATATTATTAATCTTAGTTCATTGGTGTCATCTAATACTAACATTATGGAGGATATTAGGTTCCTGTACAAGGCTTATCCTTATTCCAAATACTTCATCTTCCTCTTGGTCAGCTGGAGCCTTTCCCATTTGCAAGATATCCCTTCCCTTGTCTCCTTCTATTCATCTTTTATTTTTCTCTTTGTTTGTACTTTTCCTTGCTCAAGGAATACCTTGCCATAAGGTATTCAAATTTGTGTGTCTGGTTTATTTCATGCAACATTATATTTTCTAAGCACATCCATTTTCCTATAAATGTCTCAAATTTCTCCTTCTTTATGGTTGAATAGTATTTCATTTAACATATAGCATATGAATATCATTTTATATATATATATATATATATATATATATATATATATATAATACCACATTTTTTATCAGTTGATTGGCAGGCTGCTTCCTGCAATGACGAACTATGCTGCCATAAAAATTGGTACGATTTCTTGGGTGTGTCAAGAAAACATTTAGATCTGGCCAAGCAGGTTTTATTCTGTTCTATTTAGCTATCTTTCATTTGAAAAATTTCAAAACATTTGGATAATAATGATTTTTCTATGTTACTGTTTAAGTTAATAAATATAAAGAATTGCTTCTCAGGGGTGATAACACCCTCTGTTTTAGCTGTGACAGAATAATGGCCATTGATCCTTTTGGTGTTAATATTAAATACATATTTTAATTTATTTCAAAAATATTGTCTCTTTTCCATGCTACAAAACATTGATTGTTCTACAGCCTCTACATCTACTGAACACTTATTATGTGTTAGTGATCAGGCTAAGAACTTTCCAGGTTTATCAGATTTAGTCTTCAATGCCAGTCTAAGAGGTGAGTACTACTAATGTTTCAATTATACAGACTGAGAAAATAAGGATTAAAACAGTCAAGAATTTTATCCAATGCTCCATCCATTAACTTCATGGTCCATGAAATGTATTATTTGAGGCTAGGTAGAATTTATGTTAAGTTTAAATAGAAAGGTGGAGAGAGAGAGAGAGAGACAGACAGAGAGAGAGAGAGAGAGAGAGAGAGAGAGAGAGAGAGAGAGAGAGAACCAGTGAGTGAGACAGAACGAACTCATCTGAATCCTCATCAAAGTGAAACATTCAGGAGATATAACAGAGTAAAAAGAACTAGAGGGTGAAAGATCTAATGTGGTCATGAACTTAATATAAGCAAGGTATAAACCAACTAGATGAAGGCTAGCCAAATTTCATTTTTGCTTTACAGGTGCAAAACATTTTGTTCATCGAAAGATTTGTTTGGCTCAACTCTAAAGGCTTTAAAAACAAGACCCAGAAGACAAAAAGACCTTAAGCATTGTTCATCATTGTCTTAGCAGTTAGAGCTAACATGTAAACTAGTATTCATTTAGGTGTAAAAACTTGTAGGTTAAAGTAACAAGAGGTAGTTACAGGCAGGTGCTAACGAGGTCATTTGGGCAGATGAGGTGTCAACAGGGTTTCCTTATAGAGCAGAGGACCAGGTTACTATCCAGGGGTAGGAAGCCAAAGAGTAAAATTTACCACGGACAGTAACCCACCTGCAGGCTTTTTATCGTTTTTTTTTGTTTTTGTTTTTTTTTTTTTTTTTTTTTTTTTTTTACAGGTACCGGGGATCAAACCCACAACGGCCTGCTTGCAAGGCAGGTGCTTATGCCGCTGAGCTAAATCCAATGAAAAGAATCTATCATTGAATAAAAGTTGAAAGAAAAGTAAAGTAAGTGGATGACACTTTTTTCTTTACAGATTACAGTTAAAACAGATGCCAATGGAAAGGATTATGAAAATCAAGCTTTTTTTGAAAAGGATGAAATCATGTGTGTGTAAGAAAACTGACACAATTGTGAGTGAAATAACTGTAACATGGAAAGTTAAATATGGCATTTTTTCTCTTATAAGGGAGACAATATATAAATAAATTGAAAGGTTAAAAAAGGGAGGGAAGATAGGAAACAAAAAGGCAAACATTTCTGAAGATTTGGAAAGAGATCAGAGGGAGAAAGAAGAAAGGTAGGGAAGGAAAGGGAACCAAAAAGACAAAGATGCATTGATTCTCCAACTTGAACCAAAGTATTCTATCCTGTAAGCACACACTAATAGCAAAAGTACTGCAAAGTAATCTTTCAAATGAAGCTCCTTTATTCTCCTATTCTTGTCATTTAAAATTAGAAATTAATGCCTTTTCTGGAGAAATCAAAGTTATAATAAGGATATTATATTATTAAGCTTAGGACATTAAAGTTTGTTTTATGGATTCCAAATATTTCGTTAAGAACAAAACATGGATAGAATTTAAAATTACAGTTTTCCCATAAAGACAACAATACAGGTTTATATGATTACTGGCAAGTACTTTAATGAATTCACAGAGATACAGTAAGTACAACTTACTCGACATATAAAGTATCCCTACTATTCAACAAAGTGGTATTAGACATACAGTACTCAGAGAACAGCTAGTGACTGATGGTTTGTAATGAACCCCAAACAGAAGACAAACCTCTGCAAAGCGCACTGTATTTGTATTACACGATTGTGTTCGTAACTTGATACTGTTAATACATGAAAGAAGATAATATGATGGAGAACTTTTGACATCTATTTTTATGACATATGCAGTACTATTTATTTAAAGTAATTTGCAGTTCCATCTACATGTGGTGCTTGTGTCTTTTTCTGCTTGCAACTTATGATATTTTACTCCAAGCTTATTAATAAACCTAAAGGATTATATTTTAAGCAAGTATGGGTAGGGGAGAGGGTAAAATTCATTCTATCTGACATTTTGAAACACATATCTGAAGAAGTGTGGCATTTTATTTGAGAATGTTCACAAGCCATGAAATAATATGTGTGATATTAAATTAACTCACTGATAGGCATTATGTAGGACCCCAGACAAATTCATGAACTATTCCAACAGTTCAGAGTTTTGTATTAATGTTAGTCACACTATTGATAAAGGAATATAATTGCCTTCAGGTACCTCAACTTTATTTTTACACCTTTCCTCTTTTTGGCCTACCAATAATCGTACTCAGCAGATTACTACTTAAGGATACTGATACTTTTAAAATTTAATGAATAATATTAAAAGTCATCCCTGCCCTTCACATAGAAATTGTCAACTATTAATAATAGATGGTGCTTGTTTTAATTAAGCTTCTCAATTTTAAATCACATTTTATAGCCATTTCAGCTCGTAGAAAGTTTATATCCCATGTAATAAACAAAGGAAAATCAAAACATACTTAATAATATTTAAGTATACTTCTCGTGACTTGTAAAGCCAAGACACCGCATTCTGCAAAGATGCTCAGTTACTCAGGGGAAGCAGTGAATTTGGAAACCTGCAGAACAGAGAGAGAGAGAGAGAGAGCACCTGGCTACGCACTCCCAGGTTCTCCTCCTCCCTGGCCAAACAGCCCTCACTAACTCAGCAAGCATTCTCTTACCTGAGAGACCAGATGTCTCAGACACATGCAACATCAGGCTCCTGGTCAATACAGGGTTTGGGGCAGCCATGAATAATTTGGCACAGCTTTGGTAGGATCAGTAACACTGGTCATTGCAAACTAGGGTGGTAATTCAGTCATTGGCTTGATGAATATTATGGCCTTGGGTCAGCTACATACTTTATCCCTGTCTCGCCTCCATTCTGAAAACATGTCAGTGAAAATATAAATGTTTCTTTTCACTATTTTAGGATGGAAATAAAAAAAGGTAGACATAATTTTAGATAAATAACAAATAGTATTAGTAGTTACATCAGCTCACAATTCATTCTAGTCAAAACAATTTTTCCGCTGAAATTTTTTTCGGGGACAGGGTTACAAATTAAGAATGCTGACCCACTTTTAATGTGCTAATTTTTAAAGTATATTTTTGGGTTTACCTCCTTTATTAAATTGAAGTGTATAATTATGTTTGAAGTTTACAGTAAATTTATCTTCTTTTAAACTACATAGAGACCACTAAGAAATTATTTTAGCTTTTCAAATAAATTTAGTTCCATCAATTCATTGAAATCACCACTTTTTAATAATATTTTCAATATTACTACAATGAAAATTAAGAAGGCCAGATAATTCAGGATTAAAATGAGTAAGACCTCAAATCAGATCATGTCACAGAATCACAAACCCTCCACCAACAACACTTACTACAATGTTCTCTATTTAGCATTTCCACACTATAGTGTGCTATTCCCATACCTACTTCTGAGTTGACTTTTACACAACAGCCAACATTTTTTAAAGCATTGCATATTTTTTACAAATAACAGCACTGCATATCAATTTGACTCTATTTGTACTAAAAATACTATTTTCTTAAACTATGGGGTGGAATCATATATAATTCTTCCTAATTGAGGAAGAAAACTGATTACTGTATTTGACTGTAAAAATCTTAACTATGTTGTGTTTTATCGACTATAGTTAGGAAACACTATGTGTGGGTTAGCTAAAAAAAACTTGAGTGAGTCAAATTAGGAATACTCTGTCCTACTGAGATTAAATTACAATCAATTCATAAAGAAGCAATTAAAATTCTATTAAAATACATTGTTTTACATATTCACTATTTCTTAACAACGTAAGTAGAATCCAAGTTAAGCAGAAACATGAAGTTGTTCTATTTCAAAATTCTTGAGTGGAACTTTAGAATTATTATTCAGTTTCAAGGCTAACTGCTATGTGAACTACGTCAGAAATTTAATTTTAATTTTATATTATAGACTAAAGAGATAAGTTACACTCTAGTAGCAGGAAACACACACACACACACACATACACACACACACACACACACACACACACACACATTAACACACTGTACTTTAGGCCTTGGGATATTTTTGGGCAGCTCACAGAGAGGGAACAGCATATATTTCTAAAATGTGTATGGGACTAATCCATAAACTATGTCAATATATTTTCTACATATCAACACTCTCTCATCAAATTATTCCTAAAAGTTCAAGAAAATCATACTGGTGCTACAGACTCACATTATTAAGGTGAACTTTTGTTTCATTACCTCACAGAAACTGAACTATTTATCTGATGAAACGTAAGAGAAGTCAGAACACAAGCAATAATGGAAAACCAACCAATTCTAGCTGTATCTTAACACCAGTCATCCCTTGATTACTTGTGCTAAGGAAGCACAGCTAATCTAATGAATAGGAATGGGCCCATGGCCTCGCGCTCAGCAGCTGCAGGGCTAATTGTCCAGCGGAACTTACTGCAAATGAGTTGTGAGGAAGCCCATCACCAGAAGAGTGGCCACAGACACATAATTTTGTTTCTGGAAGCAATTCCTAGATTAAACAAAAAGAATCAGGAGTTGGATTTTTTTCAGTCCTAAGACTTATGCTAATAATGTATATTATTATTTTTAAGATTTATGTTTTGGAGATTATTATTATCTCAGTATGTCAACACAGGGAAAACTATTCTATATGTCTCTCACAGTTCATACTAGTATAGATTTTAAAAATAGGAATTATCTAGCACATACATGTTGCATATTTCAATCATAATAAATGAACCAAGGACCAAAAATGTTCACTGATTATCTGTCATGATCCTGCCTTGGGAACCTTAGTTCCCAATGCTAAACTGGAATTATGACCAATGTTTATAAATACTTCTATAGATTTCAAAGGCACTGAGATTTTAGAGCAAGGGGTGTTCTTTGTCCTTATAATTTAATTATTTTATTTAACTTTGTAAAAGCAAACTGCTTACTTGTAGTGACCAATAACCAATAACAATGAGCATAAATTCTGAGTTGTGGTACAATCTAAGAACAATCATCATAATAATCTCTTTAATCTATCTGGCTCTGTGTAACTGTATCACAAATATCATCATTGAATAGTGTAAATCTATGGAATTACAGTCCATATTGTTAAAACCTGTTGAATTTTTCCATTTGCATTGAGAACTACTCTATACTCTAATGTACAGTTTGCATTTTATCTGTAAAAGCAAAGTGATTATTTATTGATAAATGACATAGAATGTCATTTTTTACTTAAGTAGCATTAGACATTTCAAAGATTTTGTCTGAAGGGCAAAAGGATTACACTGCATTTGAACAGACCATGTGACAACACATTCTTAGACTTCATGTATGATATGAAAGGATGATCCCCATTTATAAGATACACAGGGGAAATTATAACTACACCAGGAAAGAAGAAAAGCAAGGAGGGACATGGTGAGGGTGTCAGGGAGTATTTGTAGTGGTTTGATGCATGTAAATATTACATCTTATAAATAATTCTTTTCAAATACATCTCTGAATTTCAGGGGCTCTGTTTAAGAAGCAGATCATATATGCTTTACATGACCAAATGCTGTTTTCTTCATGATAAGAGCAAGATTAATTCAGACAGGAAAAATGGCTTCCAAAATATTCTTTCTCTTACATTTCTTACGAAGAACTATGTCACTCCATGCTGGCAGATGAAGACTGGGAGAAAAATGTTCAAATTATTTTATACTGTCAGAATTCAACAAAAACGTTTTCATCTAAATTATTTTGTCAACAGCCTTGTAGTACCCTTGCTAACCTTATTTGGCACTAGTGCATAATTAGATACACAGGGGTGTGACTCCAATTGAAGGTGTTGGCATTGTAGCACTCTGTGAAAATATTAACTATGAGGTTAACTCCAATTTTCTCTTCTTTAATTAAATGCACATGGTACTAATGAGGTAACCTACTGTTCCTTGATAGCACTAATTAGCTAAGAGGAGAGTACACTCTCACACTGCAATTTAAACCTAAAAATAAGGTTGAAATATGCTAATTGCAGGCAATTTAAAACAGTACAAGTTGAAGAACTAGTCATAATAAGAGAAACTGACTGCTTTACAGCTAGGCAGCTGTAACTTGGTTAAAATCAAAACAAGCCACACAATTTTTGGACTGCTATTTAACAAGGTCATAAGCATCCTTAAAAATGAAATGCACTCCATCCCACAACAATAAAACAGACCAACAACAGAAACAAATCTTCAGAGACTCATCGTGACAAAACCAAAATTAAACGGTCACCAGAACTTCATAACCTTTATGACATCCTTTATATTGAACACTGAACATGAATCTCTGCAAAAGCAGCATCACCTCACACTCTTTCAAGAGCATTCAAATAAAATACAATATTATAATGTGTGGTTCAGAAAGGGAAAAAAAAAAAAAAGGATTGAGAGGCCGATTTGCCATCCAAATCAGGTCACAAGTGGTAAGGGCAGGGAGGAGTATGCTCAGCCATGGAGGAGGATCTGAAGAGGAAATTTCAAGCAAGCGTATAATGATAAAACATATACAAGCGTTATAGTAAAATATTAGGGTACAATCACCATTTAAGAGACATAGGCATCAGAAGCATTTCATTCAAAGGAAGTCTGCTCTACATTCCTCTGCTGTTGTGGAATTCTGGGATGGAATTGAATCCTGAGATTTCATTGTGAAAGTGGATGCTCCTTATTCATAGCAAAACTGACTCAAAGCGTAACTTCAGTTAATCTAAGTGTAATTCAAACATACGATCTTTGTTTCACCAAATATTTCCCCCATATGGTTCTAAGTGATAAATACAGAGGTAACCTTCACATAAAGCAAGATTCTGAAGGCCACTAAGAAACATCAAAAAGACATGATATATGTTTTGATTGGGACACAGTATATTTTCTTTTTTTTTAACGCTCTAAAACCCAAGGTGTTTTATTTGTAAATAAGAAAAAATGGTTTATCCAAACACCTATACTAAGTCATTCTTGTTACTAATGGGGCACATTATAATGGTACTGTCATTAATCTAACCTGGGGGGGGGGCATGAGACAGAAAACTACCCATGCTGTGTACTCATAGTGACATTTTTGGGGGTGTCACTTTGCATAAATTATAAGAGACAACACTTAAACAATCAGAGGATTCTAGGAACCAATAAAGAGTTAAGATTTGTGAAAAAGAAAGGTGCACTTAAGCTTAAATTTAATGCAGAACAGTAATTTAAAGGAAAGTAACCCATTTTAAAGGCAAAGGCTTTTAAGTAACTCACAATGAATAATTCCTGGAGTCAAAAGTATGTGAAAATAAACTGCACGACCATTAGCCCGTCATCATATCTTGCCAACAGATTTGGTTAGAGAAATTGTGCTTTGAAAAACCCACCCAGTTTCTTCTCATAATTGCCTTAAAGCTTTCTACAATAGACAGAGACAAGATGTTAGCAAGAGATACTAATGAACCTCTGACCAACCACGCTTTCACATACCCATGAATTTGCAGGTTTTTAAAGGCGAATGAATGAAATCAGACATGAGTCTCCTGGAGGCAACCTGACATATTCCAGCAAATCACAGGAAAACGCAATGTGAATGGATGTTTTAAGCGTTTGCATCTGTTTCAAATAAGCACCAAAGAACCTTTTAACAGTAAGAAGGCCAGGATAATGCACTGCAATGGGCTTTCAATGTTAACTTCAGAAGGAATCTACTGCAGTTAAAAATGGATCATTACAGTTTTCTGTTAAAACAGTAAAGAGGTCATTTGGTATTGAAAATAAGAATACTGGCTTTGGAGACAGTCTGCCGGGGGTTCAGATCCTGACTCCACTTACTAGTCAACACTTACTAGTGGTGTAACCTTGGCTGAGTTACTTAGCTTCTCTGGCCTCTCTTTTAAAGGGGGTCATAAGTAACGCTACCATCAAGTTATTACACATACAGGAATGAAAATTATTGAGAATAGTGCTGAGACCCATGAATTTAATGCTTATTAATTATGCCCTTAATACTTATTATCTATCATTATTACCTCAGAGCATGATCCATTTTTTTTTTCAAATAAAAACTATTAAATTGTTATTATATATAAAAAACTATTCCTTACTGTGATGGATGAAAAATACCCAAGACAATGTATCAGTTTTCAAACAGCTTTCAGTCTGTCAGAGCACTCATGAGGCAAATCAAAGTCTCTTACATCCAAATAGATTTATGTTCTCTTTAGAATCTTGGAGCAGGGTATAATTGCATGTATGTTTAAGTGTGTGAAATTGATAACCATATTGCTAAGTTTTGTTGGATCACTCAACAGAACTGTTCGCATTCTCACTGTTTGAACGTCCACTTTGTATGCTTTAATTTTGTAACTTGAACAACGATTTCTTAGAGGACAAAATGTAATTTAACAACTAGTGATTTCTCACTGTTTTTTTAAATTATGTATTATTTCTACACTTCTTCTATTTTGTTTTTTCTCTTTAAATAAAATTTTAAAAACAGAATCTTGGTTCAGAAGAGCAAGAAGCTAATATAGGTAGGTACTGCATGACAAAAAATTTTTAAAAAGAGAAAACAAGCAATCTGGGGCTGGCGACCCTGGTCTATAATGTCAGCACTTTGAGAAGCTGAGGCAAGAGGATGGCACATTTGAGCTCAGTCTGGACACCTCAGTATTTGAGGAAGACTTTGGCTCAAAATAATTAATGTGATTTTTTCCATAGAAAATGGGTATTTTGTATCCATTTTTCTTCACAGATGAAAATATTTTCAATTATGATTTATTTTCTTGGAGTTGTCTGGAAAGGGTGTTGAAATTTTATCAGGTTTTATCAGGATTAAAACTTTTGTGTCATTGAATATTTGAGGTAAAAGTATACTTCAGTGGCATAATGCTCTGCACATTAACAGCACAAAAATAAAGCAAAAGTTAAGAATTGAGGGTGTGTTTTGCAAGGTACAGAACAAATCCAACTTTAAAACAACAAAAATAAACTGTTGATAGGTGTTTCTCCCATTGCAACAGTTCTGTTTGTAGTTTTGTATGTATATTTTTAAACTATTCAATATATCTGATGAAAACTGTCCTAGAGGCACAGACTATGGTCCCAGGATGACTGGAAAAATCACAGCACTTCATTCTTCCCCATAAGAACAGTGTAATACCTATCTAGGTCCACAGCAGAGGTGGATACAAAAGAACAGATGTCTGGAAATCATCAGTTTGGAGTATTTTTGAACCGAATGAACCAGAGTACTGGAGTTGGTATGTTGTCTGGAGTAATTCAATGAAAATCAGAGACCACATACCCCAGAGAACCAAATCAACACAGGCACACGGCGAAAGAATTGTCAGTCTTCATTTTGAAAGAGTAGTTCCTCTTGCCTCTCTGTGACATAGACTCCACCACCCTGGAAAGACTGAATACAGTGCAGCTAGTAAAGAATCATTTTGCAGGCAAGTTGAAACTGTAAAAATCCATGCTCTTATTGTTTATTTTACAGCCGCTGTGGATCACATCTATTACAATTCAGATTCTAAACTTCAGCATGGAGAATTTCTGGAGGTGCTTGTTACGACTGCAAATTCAAAGTCATATTCCGAGAGATTCAGAGTCAAATGATTAGGGCTACAGTGTGAGACAGGCATTTTACACGCAATTTCGTGATTGTGAATTGGAGCAGCTATGGTCATACTCTGAGAAAAACTTCCCTCCTTTCTGGATATTTTACTTCACAGGTAATTTATAATACTTACAGTCTATTATTCAGTCAGTCAACACTTTCTCTGTAGTTACTAGATACTATGAACTACATTAGCCATGTGCATATAAAAGTGAATGGAAATTATCTCTGCCTCCCGAGGACAATGGGAAAACAGCCCTGTAGACTAGGATTCAACACATGTGCCATTGTGGGGACTTCAGTTGTGTTTTATTTTTTGCTTCCTCAATCCTTTTGCTAATTTGGTAAAAACTAAGATAGTTTTTCCAGAAAAAAAGGGAGCTGTATAGAATAAAATATAAATAAATTAGAAAGGGAATTAGGTGGAGATTCAGTATTCAAAATATTAAAAAGCCACATTTGTGAAGTATTAATGAATGTACTTCTTTGTTAATGCCTCTATTTAAGATACAATAGAATACTGAATTTTTATTACATGTGAAAATGAAAATATTTTTCCTATCTAAGTTCACAGAACTCTTGAATTCTATCTATCTAAGGAGCACAAAGAAAAATATGTCGGTGAAGAAATTGTAAGAAGTTTGCCCATACTGTGAGAAGGCATATTTTGCTAGTCTCAGAGAAGAAAAAAGAAATTTATTACTTGTGAATATAGCTCCACATCAATGGGGGAAATAGCTTAGTGGCATAGCATCTGCCTGACAAGCGCAAGGTCATGAGTTCGATCCCCAGTACCAAAACAAAACAAAACAAAACAGACTTCTGTGGCACAGTACCTACCTGGCAAATGAGAAGTTATGAGTTCAATTCCTAGTACCAAGAAAAACAGGGAGAGAGAGAGAGAGAGAGAGAGAGAGAGAGAGAGAGAGAGAGAGAAAAGAAGGAGAAAATCCAAGTCCAAAGGACTGTGCCAAGGAAACTGCTAATTCTGATATGGTAGGAGCAGAGTCAAAAGGGGAAGAGATAGTGACAGGCAAGCCTGGAAAGACTGGGGCTGTGACTAATTCTTCACATCAGACAAAAAGAATTTCTAGTATGCCCAGACGTAAAGTAGATTCAGTTTTTATTTTTAAAGAAGACAAGGGAAAAGCTTGAGAGCACAAGTTTACTCTCAACACAGCCATAAGACTAAGATGCTTACACGTGCACCAGAAAATTACTTATGTCATTGATCTGAGGAGTAGCAGTGCACTGAGAGGCATGTGCAACCTGAGAAGAGGGTAGTAACAGATGACTTGACTCAGTGACTGAGCCATGTCGGAACGAAAGTGAGAGAAGGCAGTGTCATCCCTTAGCAAGATAAGAGCACACCAAGAAAAAGTTCAAGAACTGGAAGAAAATTTGTTCCATTTGAAAATACTAAATTAGTATTTCTGTTGTTACTAGAATTCTGTGATATATATGTATATATATATATATATATATATATATATATATATATATACCTAATGAGCTGAGAATCACCACTGTGGGTGGTGTTGAAGCTGCCACTAGGAGTGGACAAACTGTGCTAGGGATTCATCTAAAAGGAGGCTCTAAGCTTGCGCAGTGATTCAGCATCCCTCGGGCAGCTGTGCAGATCTTCTCTTCTTGGGCTCCACCTACCTGAACATGTGACCAGGCTTTTAAACAAATCTACCCAATAATGATAACGTGCAGCTAGAGTTTAGTACCACAGATATACTGGATAGAAAAAGTTATGGACTGAAGATAATTAAAAGTGACAAAAGATGGAGAGAGGACTCACAGAGGAGTGCCATCTAATGTTGTGAAGGGTCCAAAGGATGAAACATGAATAAAATTCTCATGGATTGTGACTGACAATCAATGGAACTATTCTGGAATAGTAGAAAGGACAGAAACTAAGCCATAATAAATTTAAAAAGGACAGAAACTGAACCACAATATATTAAAGAATAAAAGCTAAGGTGCAAACAATCTTTCCAAAAGACTAAAAATGAAAGAAAATTAAGAAGCTGTCCTAATCTAATGGGCATATAAACAATATTGTTTTATTGGTGTTTTTGGTTTTAAAGATGGGAAGGCACACACACACACACACACACACACACACACACACGCACACACACAAATTGGAAACTTTAAAGGCACAAAAAAACAAATATTCAGGTGACAGAATAAAGTCCTGGAAAATGTAGGTGAAAAACAACAGCAACGACAACAACCACCAAAAAACAAAATCAGGATTGAAGCCAGGGTCTCTGCACTGAGCTCCAGCCACAGTCCTTTCTTATTTTGTTTTATTTTGAGGCAGGCTCTTGCTAAGCTATCAGGTAAGCCTCAATAGGCTTCAGTCTCCTGAATAGTTGGGATCACAGGCATGCATTACCTTGCTTGGCCAAAAAAACAAACAAACAAACAAAAAAAAAAAACCTACCAAAACAACAACAACAACAAAAACTTTGGGGTAAAACAAAATTACACCATCAGAGATGCCTATCCAAGTATACTTTGGAACAGACAAGAGAGGCACAGGGAGTTCTTGCCAGGTGACCTCTAAATTTTGTCTCTAAAGTACGAGACCAAGTTGCTGAGAATACAGAGAATAGCTGTTAGGTAGGTCCTTTAGCAGGACAATAAAAGCTAAAACTGGTTTCAGGAGAGGAAGAGGTGAGAGAGCCTGAAACAACCATTAAGCAGGCTAAGCTGATACTGTTCTGATATTGTGATTTTCTGCAGGAACATTTAGCAACTTCTGTGGAAGTAGGAGTAAGGGAAGCAACAATTTGGAGAACTGGAAAATCAGGTGCTATAGTAATACCGGAAAGAATGATGCAAAATAGTGAGCATGTCTCTGTCATCACCAACCAGGGTATCCCTGGGTGAGGGAGAAGCTTAGGTGGTAGAGGTGGCAGGGAGGGTTTGTGGGAGAAACAAGGGAAAGAGAACAGTGCTTGTGCCCAGGCTGGGGATTACCTACACAAAGAGATTTTAAAGAATAGATGTAAGCTTATGGAAAATATTAGAAGAAATTAATTCACGAAATTTTGTAAGTTTTATTCTTTTTTTTTTGTTGTTGTTTTGTTTTGTTTTGTTTTTTCATGGATTGGTGTATTTTTTAAAAATGGTATGGTTCTTTTACCTGGTAAGCAATGAACAAAAGTAATACCACACTACATGAAAATCCACATTAAAAAATTATTTTAGATATCACAATTCTCTGAAGAGAGGAATTAGCGAAATAAAATGTAGCTAATACTACATTTATTTAAATGGAGAGGAAACTTATTTAAATACATTGACAGATTGTATAAATGGAGGTGAAATTGTAAATGTCACAAATCTTCACATGCAGATTTGTCATTTGGTGTTATTTCCTTGTAGTGCTTCTTGGCACTGATAGAGTTAAATTCTTTAAGAAGACAGTGGTGATGATGAGGCTAAATCTGGCAGGAAACTAACTTAATATTCTACAGGAAACATTACAGAGGAAGTTTGTTTATTTTTGTCTGCCGAGAATGTATTCATTTGTTTATTTTTGATAAAAGCTCCAGTGTTCTCCTTTGGGAATTACTCCCATTCTGCACCTCACCATGTGCAAACTGGTGAGACTCAAAGACAGTGGCTGGGGGACAGCAGGCAGGATGGTGGGACTGCCTCCCGCAGGAATGTGGTTCCAAGCTCCATGACATCTGTCTAAGGAACACTGGGAGTTCCTTGGGTTCACTATCTGGAATGCGAGGATCCCTTCCGCAGGTCCTTCTCTGCCTGCCGTTTTTTCAGGGCTAGACTTTGTCTGGCTTTGTGTTTTATAAGCACACCTATATTCACCGAGTACTGTCCGCTGTTTGTTTAAATCTTACATTCATGCCTGTGACTTAAGAGCAAAATACAAACTAACACTAATATTTCAATCAGTGGTCACACTGTCAAAATTCAAGTTAAATATTCATAGCTGTAAAATAAGTTTCAGAGCAAATTTGAAATTGCAATCTACTTTTATATTATAGACCAATGATATGGCTGAGGCAGATACTATCTTCGTTTGTTGTTGCTTGATAGTTTAAATAATATAATCACAAATTGCTAGTATAATTTTATAAATACTTCTCACTGAAAATGTAAACATAAATAATCAGACTTCTTTTCTTTTTGAGTCAGGGTCTCATTACGTGTTCTAGGCAGGCCTTTAACTCACTATGTAATAGTCCAGGATGTCATTGAATTCATGGCAATCTTCTTGCCTCAACTTCCTAAGTGCTGGGATTACAGGTGTGTACCAGGACACTTGGTTTACGAAGCATAAATTTGTATGAAAAACAGGCAAAATAAAACAGCTTAATATAAAACATCAACCCTGGCACAGTTTATTAATGTACTGATTATTGGTGGCAAATAGTGCTTCAAATCTTATAATTTATGATTGTAAACTCATTCATTATTCCTTCTTCAATAGAAACCAGATTTTTAAAAGAAAGAAAAAATTTTATGTTTAATCAAAGCAAAACGAGGTAAACATTAACAAAACCAAATTTAATGATATACTCATGATCTCAATATAGGTATCAGAAGTATTTGAAGGATTTGACATTTTAAAGTACTTTACATTAACCCAATAAATTCACTGACATTCCTAAAATAAGATTGCAAATTAATTTTAAAGTAAGCTAATTTTAAAATATAAAATTTGTTAAAGAATTAACAAAGATTATGAAACATAACAATGTCAAAATCAGATCTTTCACCCTGTTTTTAGTCAATTCCATTCTTTTTCACTTCAGAGCACTGCCATCATAACTGGCACTAATTGGCACCCTTGTTAGAAATTTCAGTAAAGGAGCCAAGAATAGAAAAGATACGGACCCTGCTCACCCAGAGAGTCGTGCTGTTTCCACAGGTAAGGCTAAGATCAAGGAGGAGGGAGATGACCTAGCTCCTATCTGGGAGGAGGACAAGACCTACACCTGTTCACTGAGTACACAGACAACTTGACTCTCCAGGGATGTTAATCAAGTATCTTTCATGTGCCTAAAGTGGCTGCAAAATGAAAGATGAGCATAGGGCTCCTGCAAGTGATGCAGTGATTATATTTTGAGAGACTGTAAAGCCATTGCTCAGTAGATACTTCTAGCATCAGCTGGTTTTGCAGAGTACTGGCAAACTGTTGTATGTTTCTTCCTTGTCCTATGTTTATTGGCTTTGTTCAAGAGAGTATTTTAGATTCTTTGCCAAATAGGAAGCTGAATTTCTCACGAACATCTGGAGGTTAGGGGAAAGAAAACCTGTGAATAGAAACCATTTAATAGAAAAAAAGGAATATATTTTATCTACACATTGCCATCTGTCTGCTCTGAATCCTATGAAACTCCACTCACCAGGTCCAGAACCAAGATACAAAGTCCACCAGGAGTCACTAACCCCAAGATGGTATGCACAAATTGGGAAGAGCAACTCTTAGTGACAGATATCATAGGTGATGTGACAGATGTTTCCTACAGGAGCCTAGAGGTGAGGTACTTATATGGCAGAAAAGAAACAAAAATCTTTAACACTGGGTGAAAATAAAAGGAAAGGCACTGGTTTACAAATGAGTTGGAGTGGTCAGGGGTGAGGGACATTAGAGACCAAAGGACAGGACTGAATGAAGACTTGAAAATGTACGTGATCCGATAGATTCAGAGATCCAGGGATCCAGAGATCCAGGGATCCAGAGATCCAGAGATCCTTGCTGCACTTGCTCAGTCAGCACAGCAAGATCATAGAGAAAGTGATTCTGATAAAAAGACGGTGCAGGGATGAGAACAAAAAGAATCAGCGGATACAATCAGTATGACCTTTATTTGCACTTCAAATTTCCCATTAGTAAATGTATATACTACCTTTTTTTCTTTAAGGATAAATGAACAAGCAATATATACAAAACTATTTTAAATATTTGGATTTCTGTTAGTGCAATTCTGAAGAAGTAACTGTGACCAATACAAAACAAAACAAAATAAAATATGTTAAATTCTTACGATGGAAGAAACTACTTTTGTTTACCTGGACTTCTTCTGCTTAATTGTTTCCATATGGCTATGTATGTGTTTTATCCATTAATATTGTTTCCAAATTTATTAAGTTATACTAGTGAATTATGGTAAACTTAACATCAGTTCATTACCAAAATTCTACTTGGAAAACTCTGCTTTTGGAAACAGAGTATTAAAATTTAAATTATCTGAGTTGTGCTGCCATTAGAGATTAAAAATACACTTAAATTTTGCATTGCTAAGGAACATGTAAGGAAACAACATCACAGAAGTACAAATATATTCATTTTTAAGAAATCTTTTTGAATAAACTAATAAGAAAATTTGGAAAAACAAATGTTCTCAATTTTATAAGTTAGAATTAAAGGAAAGTAAAATAAACATTTATAATTTGGGGGTTAAAAAAGGAACACTTTGAACTAGATTTAACTTAATATTACCCATTTTTTGTTATTTAGGGCCTCCGGAATATAATTTCACAGATGATATATTTTTCTTAATGTGATTTTCAGGCTACGTCTAATGGAAAATGCCTGGTTAGGATTAAAAGACATAGTACAGATGTTAAGCCACATTTGCATGCAATTATTTCTAAAACAAATGCCAACATACAGAATCTATTGAAATGGCTTTCAGGATGGCTGGCATAGGCTATTACCTCAGCCTCCAGTCTGTGAGTAAGTCTATATTCTGAATATTTCAAATCAAGATATTGAATACAAAATCAACTCAGATTTTTCATCTTGACTCATTATTCAGTAAGGTTTGGGCCCACAGACCTAAAGTTGACATTTAACATTTTTTAAAGCAAAATTTTTTCTTGCTTAATGAAAAAAAAGTTACACATTAATATCAGAGTTGAAAAATAAAATTATTGTGAAATAATACAAGTGAAAATAATTTAATATTCAGAATAAAACAGCACAGTACTGGTATTAAATAGACAGTAGCATTCAACTTGTTTTGGAGGTGTTTCCTTTAAAAAGCAATTATATATATATATAATTTTATATTTTAAATTTTCTTTAAAATTGCACATTTGCTGATAGTCTCATAGAGATACACAAAGCATCCAACTAGAAGAAACCCTTATTCAATGTTCTCCTGGAGTGTATGTGTCACCAAGCTGATCAGAAATATCAGAAGCAGTATGGTAGGAATGCAATGAAGCATTTACTGCTTGTGCTTTCACAGAGGCACTAGCCCTCCACGTCCTTGGAGATTGTGGACTGTCCAAGGCCTTTCCAGTAATTACTTTTCAGTGCTTTTTTTCCCATGGGAATATATTTTCATATTAAGGACTTCATTCAATGAGTGAAGCATGAACACCCATTATATAAAATCAAAACAAAAATATCATACTCTTTTCTCAAATTCAGAAAGCAACAGCATCTCTTTTGCTGTTACGCTTTACTTCTTAGGGGGGAACAATTCAGATCATGGTGAGCCCTGTTAATGCACAAGGGGACTGGAGGATAAGGCTGTTCCTTCTCTGATCCCTGCAGGGGAAGCAGCAGCAGCCCTTGGATCAACAACTTTTATCTGCTGCTGTCTCAGTGGCAGCTCCTTTTCTTGCCAATAATTGTAAATGACAGACTCTTTAATGAGAAACAGAGACTGCAAGTTGTGCTGGCAAATACTTATGTTGTTGGTGCCTCTGACTACAGTTTGGTTCTTGTTAAATTCTTCCTCCTCTTGACTTCGTTCAGAAGTATAAAGGAACCTTGTAGGAAGAGGACCAACCAAAAATCTCTTGCCATTTGACATGTAAAGTGTCACAACGCCAAGAAATCGTCAGCAGAGTACTATCACTGCTATTCAAAATGAGCAAACAAACTCATTAGTAGCATCTAAGTCTATTACCAAGTCCACTGCATCTCAACATTGTTTCCTCAATAGGAAACAAAGAGGATGAAAGCAGTTCACGCCACTCCATTGGCATCTTGGAATGGCAGTGGTGATGGTCTTCCAGGTCCCGCCTCTTCTCTCAGGGGCTATGGCCATGCCTTAACCACAATCAACACAACTGGATTCCATACACTGAAGACATTCTAGCGAAGGTAGTCTTTACATTTAATACTTTGTCATCCTACTTATTTTGATCTTATTTTCCAAAAAAACCAGAATGAAAACACTGTGTTGTTATGACTTGCAATGAAGAGACTGTATATCATTGGTGATAAAAGGGAGGGGGCGTTGGTTTGGAATTAGACTGACTTGAATTTACCACCTGACTCAAATTACCAGCTATAAGATATTAGATAATGAAACGTAACCTCAATAAACCCTAGTTTCTTATTCTGCGAAATGAGAAAGCACGACACATTGGTTAAGTTAGCACAGTAAGCACTGAATATTTGTACCAAACTAAACTAACAATGAATTCTTAGGATATTTCTTTCATTAGAGAAAAAAGAAAATAGAGGATCTTTAGAAATGTGACTTCTGTGACAGCACTGGTTGACTCCCCTTTTCACTAGTGGTAGTCATCCATTTAAATATAATGATCTCAAATACCTGTCACTAAAGAAAATCAGTTTGGGACTGAGAGAAAGCCCTATTTTAGCAGGAGTATTAGAACCCTAATATCAGTAAAATTTATTATTTTATAATGGGAAAGTACAACATTACCACCTAGATTCATGGATACAGGAGATTAATAAAAGAGTGCTATATATTCACAAAAAATGATTAAAAGATCAAAATTAGTATTTAAGCATTTTAGGTACTAAAACACAAAGTAACTAGATTACATGAATCAAATTATTAAAACAAATGTAACATGATGTCTCCAAAGAATATTTTATTGAGAGTTTAGGCTCATAAAGAAGAAAAGCTAAGATAAATTCTGAATTAAAAAGCATAAAAGGGAATCAAAGCTATCACAGCAATCATGATATGCCAAAGTAAAACAAAGAAAATAATAGTCCAATGTCAAAATTAATTCAAACTTTCACAATTCATTGTGGTTAAATATATACTAAAGATAATAAAGACTTGCCATTTTTATACATGAAAAATTTACTAGGAAAGATCTCAAAGTTTAGAATTCTGTTACAATCTAGAGAAATTATTTATTTCTAAGCCAAGACCAAGTTTCATTACCCAATAGCTGTACTCAAGAATGAAGCTAATTTACATTTAAAATGGGAGTACGGTCTACTCTTTAAAAGCACAATGGTAAACACACCAATTTGACAATTACATTAATATGAGTATTTGCATAATCTGTCTTCTACACCTGTTCTTAATTTGAAGCAGCTGTAGGACAAATCACATTGCACTAATCTGAATGGATATGGGGGTGTTCCAACCAGTAACACACAAATGCACACACAGCACACAGCTAATGCTTTGAAAATCTATCAGTTTTAAAATGCTTCCTGATTTCAAAAATTTGATAAAGGCCTCATAGAAGACATATCTACTGATTACTTGGCTAATATTAATTAAATCTAAGTATGACACAAAATAATGCTGTCACATTTTTAGCATCCTGTGTTGATTTATAGCACTACTAATTTTGATATCTGTCTTTTTTTTTCTCCATGTAACATGAATTTTATTTGTATGGAAACAGATTTAAAAGAGCAATATAGATGTATCTTGAAAAGTTCCCATAAGGAATGTCTTCAGGGAATCTATAATTAAAGGGCCAATGGAGAATATAGCAAAACTTTGTAGATCATTTAGAAACGTATTCATAGCATGGATGATTTTATCTTTTGCACATAGGTTTTTCAAAACAGATTTCATTTATATTCTCACAAACATATTTCAAAATTTAACAAGAAAGTTAGCTTAATCTTGTAGAGAATCCAGGTCATTTTGTGTTTATTCAAATATATTCTGAATCATCATGAAGTCAGTTTATTATTGTTATATGTTCTTCAGTTCATCTATTTAAATGATTCAGCTAGATTCCAGCTCATAAAACATAAGGTAGCCATGTAATCTGTCAACAAAACTGTCTCCCTTTAATGTTCTATTATGAATAGAAAATGAAGTAAGAGCTTTCTAAATATGTATTTATTCGCTGAAAAATGAATGAGAACATGCACAGTAATGAACTAGAGACACAAACAAAGTCATTCCGTTTATTTGTGTGCTGTTAACCTTTGAAGAGGTAATTATCAAGTAGTTGTATTCTTGGTTCAGTATATTTTTTCAGAATATTATTTTTAGAAGAGCTTAATAATCTTAGAAAAATAAAATATTAAAAAATTCATTGAAGCTTATATTTCTATTTCATATCAGTATTTTTACATTAAGCAATTTAAACTGTAGAAAAGAAAACTGACTCAGGAGAGTTAAGCGAGTTGCTCAAGTGCTCACAATTTTTATTTATTTATTGGCAGAATTGTGGGCCTTCACACTGAGCTGCATTCCAGGGGTTTTTTTTTTTTTGTTTGTTTGTTTGTTTTGTTTTGTTTTTCTGGGTTGTTTGTTTGTTTTTAGTTGATATAGGTTTTCCTAAGTCTCTAAATTGTGCAGCCTAAGCTCAAACTCACAATATTCTTGGCTTAACTTCCCAGATTGCTGGGACACATGTGTGTACAATATGCCTATCCTTGCAGATTTTCATGTTGCTAAAACTCAGAGATTCTGAGTCACCTTTACTATGTTCTTTACTATCATTCAACAGATGTTAACTTGAAAATTACATAAAAAGGAACAAAGGTTTTTCATAAAATGATTTTTCAAAAATTTCTTTCCATTTTATCACATCCAAAATATTTCAATTCATAATTTCCAATGCACTAGGAAAAAATGTTTCAAAGGGGACTATTAAACATAAGAAAACTATTTTCTATTTAGATAAATATATTGCAACTTCTTACCAAGAATCAAGACTAGTTACACAAGGAGTATAAAAATAATTTTATTATAATATAATTTAGGCACTGAAGCTAAGTTATAGTGATTATGAGAAAAGCAATTTTTGCAGTTTTGACCTGTACATAATTATATTTCTAAATATTCTTTATGTTATTTTTCTTCATTAAAATATTACCTATATAATTGGACACATAGAAAGGCACTCTAAGCAGAAAAGCTAGCATGTCATGGGGCTTGTGAAACATAATGAAATGAAAACTATATTTATATGTAATGAATATGGATAGCAACAAGTCTCACTCTTACTGAGTGTCAGAATAGTTTACCTTGAGTAAATGAAGCATAAATTTCCAAATTTTAAAACAATCTTTTTCTACTACTAAGTGAAAAGTGAAAGTAATTCATTATTAACATTAAAATTTGGGGCATGTAACAAAGCTCATTTTTTTCTGTAAATATAAGTTGCTGATAAGGTATATTCTTTTGCTAACGATGAAACATTGGGACAGTAAATCTTTAGAAGCAGAGACTGAGTCAAACCTTAACAGAAAAATGAAATGAGGTTAAACAGCAGAACTTCTTTGAGAATGCTGATATCGTCACTAAGTGTTGGAGGAAGAATGAAACTGAGTGTCTCTGTTGGATGCAAATCTGACGTCTTGCATCATGATACAGTATTAAAGGCACACCAACAACTCATTTACAACATGTTAAAAGGTTTCCATATTCGCAGATGAGTCTTATGCTTAAAATGAGTACAAAATATAAAATTACATTCATTTCTAGATGGGCATGATGATGCACCATGAATATACACATAAATGCAGGAATCATCAATGTAAAATATTTGCTCACAAGATCATTGGAAGGTTGTAATTCAGGTGAATTTCAATTCTGCATATTTCTCTGTATGGTCAGAATTATTTCTTCAAGAGTACACTGTCTTACCCATCAATCAAAATAAAGTTAAAGACAAGGAGATTATACAGAAACCATTATTCATTTTCTGTTAGTCAATTCTAAATACTCTGTAATGCTGTCATTCTCTTGAATGGTTTTACATCGTTTTGATATACTTAATGCTACAGTATACGAAGTTGTACTCAAGGATTTCAAAGAAAGACAATATAGTAACTACTTTTAGGTTAGAATTATCTGGTGGTGAAACACTATTCTGCTTAAATGGTTATGTTTTGATCTGCGCTGTTTCGTTGTTATGCCCTCTTTTATCTCAATCTCCACTCCATTATTTACTTTTTTATCTTTATCCTTTTAATTAAAGGAAAAAAATAGCAGGATATATTATAGTAACCCACTTTGACTTTTCATTACTTTGATTTAAAGCCCTGTATTACTCTCACCATCTGGTTTTTAACTGATGTTCCCCTATTCTGTTTTGCTGGATAGTATCAGGTTCGAAAGTTTAGGCATCAGCTGTGAAGATAATGAGATTCATTATGACGCCCATTCTTGTTGACTTTTATCTACTTTTGAAGACCTACAATGTCTCTAATGTTTTGGTTTTGTTGGTTTTATTCTTTACTGTTTTGTTCAATTGTATTATAACTAACGATATAGGCAATTCTATTAGAGATAGCGGGAGGCATTATAGTAACCATTGTTGATCACCTTGTATTATGTTTTTACATTATCTATTATGTCCACCCTTTTGACTTGACCGATTCTGTTCTGTTATGTTGCATTTGGTTTTACTCTCTTCCAAAAAAGTAATAAGAACCGTGGGAGCAATGAAACCCAAAATGTGTAATAGTCATGGTACAAAAGAGAGGAAAAGAAAGTGCTCCAAACTATATAACTGCATGTATATTTAAGTGCATAAGATAGAAAATGATATCACAGAGTTTTATTGGATCAATGAACAGAACTGTTTGCAGTATCGTTGATGGAATGTCCACTTTACAAGCTTTAATTTTGTGACTTGAACAATTATTTCTAAGATGACAATATGTAATCCATTAACTAGTGATTTCCTACTGTTCATTTTTTTCTGTAAATCTGTATAACTTGTACCCTTTCCCTGCTTTTTTTTTTCTTTTCTCCTTAAATAAAATTTAAAAAAAAAAAAAAAAAGAAAGTTGTCAGTAGACGTTAAAATAATAGCTATAAACATTTTTAATAAAATATGATAATTCCTAAAAAAATTACTGACATGGATATCCACCTTCTAAGTATTCTTATTTTTCTTCTATTACAATGGAGCACTTAATACTTTTGCCTAGCCTCAGGAAAGAAGCAAAAAAACATATCATGCATGGCATTTTTTTAATTAAAAAATCATTAAAATGTTTTTCATCTTTTTTTCAATTTTCAATTTGAATACACTCCTTTAAGTGATATACCCTCACTTTCCCTTTAAACACCAAGATGACATTATTTGTTATCCTTACACCTGTTTCCATATTTCATCGCCTATACATTCTTTTTTTTTCTTTTTATCGGTACCGGGGATCGAACTCACGACTGCCTGCTTGCAAGGCAGGTACTTATGCCGCTGAGCTAAATCCCCAGCCCCTGCCTATATATTCTTGAACTCAGTCTCAAACAAAATTTTTTAAAACCATAAACAAGGTTTCAGGAAGTACAAAAACTAATAAAATGTCATTGTGTTCAATCTGTAAATTTTCACTAAACAAACAAACAAAAAAGATCAATTCAATTTGTTCTATAAAACACTTTAAAAACTCAGAGCTGTGAAGCAGATTCGTTTAAAGAAGGATTACATTGTGATTTCTGGTTAAAATGGCTTATCCTGAATTTCCATGCACCTTATCATTAACTCCCTGAGGATAAGAATGTCCACGAATCCCTCTAGTACCTGTTTAGTAAAGTGTGTAACACACTGGGAGCAGGCAGTCATGCTTTTTGGTGGACTATTGATATATAAGCTCCAATACATGGACATGCTGTAAACCAGTTATAAATCATGCTGCCATTTTGTTTTCAGTTTGCAGTTTTCTCATGGAAATGATAATCAATTGTTTCATTGGAAATTGTACAGAGTAGGTTTTTAAATTTATATTCCTGCACACTGAATAAATTAAATAACTATCTAATAGATTGAAAATGAATAGGTAGGGGAGAAAAAGTTTATTAGTCACTCTGCCTTAGACCGGCAGCGCTGGAAATAACTGAATGAAAATGCCAAATAACAAAGTCACGTCAACTGTTTAAGTAATCATTCCTAATTTGGTCCTTAGAAACATTTTCCACTATCAATTAATTCTAGAACAGATGCTTCTTTTAAGGTAGTGTGTATGGGCATGACATTATGAATTGATAATATTTTGATCCTTTGTTAATGATAGAATATATTATATGGCTTCACCCAAAACTTGATTATAATGTACATTGCTTTCAACAAATTTTGATGTTCAAAGACTCAGGACTCAATAATCAGAAGGCATCTAAGAGTCACATGCACAATCTGTGTGTGCATTCTTGAATTTCATGGACTGATTTTAGTGTCTCAGCATTTAACCAAGAGGTTGCACAATGAGGCCTGATGACCAGATTAGCCGTGGGCTGATTTATATTTGTGTCTTACTTGTGCATTTAAAAAAAAAAGAAAAGAGGAAGGGAAATGAGAGAAAGAGAATGTGAGAGAAAGTGAAAAACTAGTTTTAGAAGAAAAATGAGTTCTCATGTACAACATATTTTCTGTTGCTCACTGTTAGCTTGCACCCAGCCCACCAAGGATCTGCCTATTGTTAGAAGTTGAGCTTCCTATCTTAATGAGATGTGAGATGATTTTCTGCCAATGAACTGTAACAAAAGTAAAACAGAATAAAAACATACATAGGAAGAGCCTAAAAAAACAGGAGACAAATGCTTACATGTCAGCAACTGTACTGCTGAGAATAAATATGATTGTTTGGCTTATTCTGTTTTTTAAATTTATAATGTATTGCTTTAAAAAGTAGTTCATTTGATTATTTTTTCACTTCCAAGACAAAATATAATTGCACTAATTCTACAGACCACAAGTTTAAAGAAGATAGACTAAGTTCCCTTCGATTTTATTCTTGATAATTACAGGGAAGTGAAATTATTAAAGGTGAAATTATTGAAGATCATCACGCATTTACAGTATTTCAGAGTAAAACCAATGACTAATGCTTATTTACATCATTACAATTAAAGGACAGATACACACAGGAATAACCTGCATTTGGTTGAGTAGGGTCTCATAGCATAGAAAATTTCAAATTTTCCTCCCAATGAATGGTGTAGCCTTCTACCAGGGAAGCAGCCTTCACAGGAGACATATCTACCATTTATGCTCTATAGTTTTCTCCAAATGGAGTATTCCCATGGATCTGATTCATTTATTTTAAATACATCTCCTAAATATGGTGGTAGAAGAAAAGAGACCTTATAATCAAGCAAAAGCAAAATTAAACTCTGGGGCCTCGGGAAATTTTCTATCAGACTCGTCACAGTTAAATATGGACATCACCAACCAATTACAGGTTTATGTGGCAAGACCAGGACAAGTCACTGGTACAGCGTGGAATCTATAACTAAAAGGAACTTGGTTTTGCCAGAGGGTGCCAAGGGAAGGGAGGGGAAGCAAAGTTTCCTTGGCCCTTCTGGGAGCTTTACAGCATAACTCCATTTCAAGTGTAGCTGCCTACAAAACAGATTGCTTAGGAAATAGCAAACAATACAACATGTCTTTTATTTCTCCAGCAGTTGGAAGGAGTATTGGAACTTATTCCAGTGATATCAGAGCCTAAAACATAACAATGAAATAATATTTTTCTGACTTTATGTGTTTCAAATTCATTTTGCATGATTTGTTTTCCTAGTATTCTTCAAACAAATATGGTTCTCTACATAAATATGTGCAAAAATTTCCTTTGTTCCAACTATCCACTGCCTATATTGACTGCGTCACCAGCACCGCCCACACTCTGTACTACTTAAAGAAAAGTAGAATCTTCTTTACCTAGTTTACTTGTACTGTACTGAGATAGTGAGTTCTCAATAACATGCTCATTATATGTAAAAATATTCATTCTTAGGATAAATCCTAATAGCCCACTGGACTTTAGTCATATAAATAGTGACAGAGATGTGTGTGTTTCCAAATCTTGCTAGGAAAAATAAAACAAGATTTCTTGTTAGTGAAGTATTTCAAATCTTTATGTTCTTATTCAGCTAGTTCTAAGGCTCTCTAAATTGGTACTAACAGGTTTGGTAAATAGTATCAGGTGCTGCTAATTATTGTCTATCTCAAAATTCATTCTTCTTTTCATCTGTGAAAAAAAATTCCAATTTTCTTCAGTGTGACACAGTGCATCACTAAACATAATAGACTTACAGACCTCTTAAAATGGTGGGATTTGATATGGCGTGGTTCAGGACATTGAGAAGTCTGTGAGGGGCTTCAGGAAAGCGGGTTAGTAAAAGGGGACAGATTCAGCTGGCCCGCACATACTTGGCCTTTATATTCCTTTCTTCCTGGAATGCAGATGTGATGTCTGGCAAAGGGACAAGCACTCTGTGATCATGAGGAAAAAACTACCTGGAGGGAGACAAAGAAGCTAAAAGGAATCTTAGTCCTCTGTGTTAGCCATGAGCAACTGATTTTTCTGCTTTGGAATATCTGCCTATGAGGTTCACAGTTGATGAGCCAAATGAATCCATAGTTTATAAAACTTTAGTGAAAGTAGACAAAATTCACATGGCAAAAGCAACTGGCATAATTAACACATAAAAGTATATACTAGTAAGTCAAATAGGAAAAATAAATAGATTCCTGACATTCAAGAAATCCTCTCATTTTATTATTAATTCCATAGATTTTCACATCATGTTAGTAAGCAGAATTCTTAGTTACCATATCGTACTAGTATTAGTGAGGTTGGGATGCAGTAACTTATCTTTTTCAAAAGAAACACTGAATATGAGTTAAAGGACTAATTTTGAAGAAAAATTCTTACATTCATAAAATTCATGAGTTGAAAGAATCAGAGAAGATAACACCGAGAAAAAGATAAAAGGAGAATTAATTGTTACTATTAAACAAGTGTATTACATGTTATTCAGGCAGGAAAAGGAATCATAGGAGGTGTTATAAACCGCTAACTAGAAAAAAGATGGTATAGATTACAAATATGTGAATGGGTGTACTAGAAATGTGGATAATGTGACCTAAATCATGTTATCTAATGATATTTATGGTTACTTCAAGTGTCTACCAAAAAGCCGATAAATGTCATATTTTTACTTGTTTTTTGGGGGGTTGCATGGAAGTGCTATCCTGGGATTTTTATGACACTTAAATTTGAAAGCCAATGGTCTAAATGTCCTCTAAGACTATGTGAAGGAGGGATGATAGTTTTTATTAAAGAAAATGAATTCTCTTGGACAAAGACAGATGGCAACTATGCTTTTGAGAAGCTAAATTCTTAATTATATTTTATGGATTAATATGTTTGAAATGTATTACATGCTTGCTCTATGGGAAGAAGCTGGAATGTAGGGACTACTTTTTCTTTTATGTTCTTTTTTTATCTTTTTGGTGGGATACTTTGAGAATTCACTATCGTATTTCTATGAGACAACAGATTTTGCTCATGTAAGCACATCATAATACTCAATGTGTTCCTTGGTTTGTCACTTGGAGAATGTGCAGTAGCACTAGAGGGAGATACCAAGTTAGCAGTTTTCACAGCAATGTGTTAGCACTGTAAGTGTAAGAATTTATACACTCTGCAAAGGATTTTTATGTGTTTTTGTGTTATCAAAATGCTCAACTTGTAGGCAATACAGGTTCAATATATATAGATACAAAACAATAAAATCACACCAAATGATGAAAACATTTTTTCAAAAGATAAAAATATACCCAAATACTTAACAAGAACCAGAAGTGATTCAAACCTTTAAGTATAAAATAATCTAGACAGAAAATTTCAATTCAAGAAATGAAGTCCTCAATTCAGGTTCCATGGACCCCTCTTAATCACCAAGGATGGTCAGTTATTAAAATGGAGCGTATATTCATCTTCTGCACTTCTGTGACATCTCCTCCTACCAAACCCTGCCTTTTCCTATACCCTAAAGAGTGTGTCAAGCCACATTTATTCTGAGGGGCATGCTAGACAAGTTTTACTCTAAAGGGACATGTAGGTAATTGATACAAGTGGAGATTTAAAATTAAGAAGGAGGAAAATTAGCTTTTAAATTCTTCAATGCCATATCAAAAAAAAAAAAAGGTAGGAGGAACTTGGCCATCCACATAGAAATTATTTTTCATAGATGTTAGATTGAGATAAGCTTTACCAGCCCCTCCACTGGATGCTGACAATTCATCTGATTATTTGCACATAATCCTTAAGTACCTAGACAACACACTTGTGTAATTCAAGCTATCAAATCATCAAGTACGCGTAGATGCTGACCTGGTCTTTAGAACCTTGACCTTTTACACACATGCCCTAATTCTCCCCCGTGCCTGGATTTTCTGTCTCTGATGCAGTTCTGCTGTTATTGTCCTGTTCTCACTGATGTAAAAAAATCTGTGGTCCATGTCAAAGTGTTTTTCCTTATTTTAAAAAAATGAGTTGAAATATGTGGAAATTTTATTGAAACTTGTAAAACTGTTAACTTTTATTATACTTTACACAAGGCAATGGCATTTTGAATCAGAATGAGGGCAGTGCTTAAGAGAGTCTACACAAACCTCTTCATATTTTTGAAATGGGATTTTTTTTCATTTTGTGGGTTCATGAGGATCCCAGAATACACACCTTGTGAATGTCAAGGGTCTACTGTAATTAGTTCTCGTGAGTGGGTTCTTCCTCACCTAATCAGAGAATATAATTTTTATCTTAAAAAATTCACTGTACTATGGAAATTTATTAGCATTTATTAAGTGGTATTGGGAAAAGTAACCTAGTATCCAACCATAATTTAACTTAAAATCATGTTAGATTTTCATAATGAGCTTATATCATTTTCATATTAAGGTGGTGTGACTAAAATATTTTTGAAAGAAAAATGCATTGCACATTTGATCCTTTCAAATACTGCACTTCCAAATTCAGCATTACTAAAATAATTATAATCAGCATAACCTAAGATTTACATAAAACAATCGACCATTTATTCTAACCATCCTAAGCAATGATGGTTTGGATATTCATTCCAATGGCTTTTCTGAAAAAAAAATATGAACAAAAAAAGATTTAGAGAATGGTTATTGCCAATCTGAAAATGACTTTCAAAAAGGTTTCTAAGTGACAGTAGTAAGATGTTCTAGTACTAAATGAAGTTTTTCAGGGTTCTAGGTTCTTCTTCCTACGTTACTGAGAGGGACAAGAGTATGGTTGCTTTCATACTAAAAGCATGATTTAAGATATAAAGAAACTACTCAAGGGGCAAGGCAAATAAGAATTAAATATTGGATACTGGCTTGTAAGAAGCACATAGTCCCTTTTCTTGTTTACTTTTTAGTAAAATATTATGTTAGGATTTCACTTAGGTTCAAGACACTTAAATAGTTATAGGTATTTAAAATTTCGTTTTCTCCATGTAGGACTTAATAGACAAAGTTATTGTTAAATGGATGAAGTTAGTTCATGACAGAAGAGAACAGACAGGTAAAAGAAAAAATTGCACAGCAGGTAAGGTGAAAGTAGTAGAAAATTATTTAAAAATCAAGTAGAAATGCTGAATACAAGTTGGTACATAGATAAGAATAGACTCCACAGAGAAAACACAAAGAGTCTTAAATGGAAGTGAAATGGGAAATAATTTTACTTTTTGTCTTTAATCATATACTGAGACTGTTCTTCACTTTGTCATTCAATTTAGCTTACACATCACCTCCAAACATCTTAAGATAAAATTCACAGCCTAAGTCCTAAATCCTACAGAGAGCTCCCATAACAATATTAATGCTCTCTTTCTTTCTTGCTTTCATGCTAGTTAATGTAGAGAAGACAAGGGAATATGTACTTAAAATCCTAATGGATTACAGAAAGAAACAAGTAATCTGGGTAGCAAAGAAAAGAGACAATTTGACCTCTGAGGAAGCAATTTCCTTCTGTGTTTAATTTAGAAGAACTCAGTAATATACATACATATCATATATTTCACTACGGAGCAATATGAGAAGCAAAAGTACACTTAATTATCTACTTTTTACCTAATATTCATGTTAAAGTATGTTTTTCTCATTCACTAGTTTGTCAGTGTTAGTATTGAGATCCTTATGCTTAATTCTCTATTTTCTACTTGACATTCATGTAAAATTATGATTTTTTTCATTTATCTCGACAATATTATTACTGTAGCTCCTAATGGTTAATGTGAGGCAGTAAAAGATGATAAGGTGAATGATGGAAATTAAAAATTCATCAATGTTCTAATTCAGTTAAATGAGGTAATGGGTGACAGTTTTCATCTGCGTGGACATTGCTTGATATGGCGAATAGGGAGAGAAGATCCTCCCTTTCCTTGGACTTCTTTAACAAAACAGTTTTTTACTTGATTGTTCCATTCTCTTTCTTTGCTCTTGTTACTTTTTGTAATTGCTTTAAGAGTTCCTTTATGCAAATTATCATTCTCAGCAATTTCCAATACTCTCATCGATTTATCTGTTACTTTTAGATTTTCCCTCAAATATTAATCAGTAATTCTGATCTTTCTGTCAAGTTCTCCTATGTTTCTAAAAGCTGGGTCATTCCAATTTCTAAAAGCTGTGTTTCTTGTCATTACCTCAAATGCACCATGTCTAACACTCTACTTATTACCATGCTTACACGAAAAGTTGGGTAAGGATGTTCCTTAGTCCAAATTCAATAAAAATCTCCTCCCTGAAAACATTCTTCATTACTTAAAAAATCCCGGCCATGCTTGGACTTGGGGGACCCACCAAGAAATCAACCAGTCAGCCTTTCTGGTAAACCACACAAGGCATGGGGATTCCAGGGAGAGAAAAATCAGCGCCTCCTATAAGCCTATCTACACATGTGTTGCAAATCAAACACTGTCTGTGTCCGTCCCCTCCCCAAACAATCCTGTGGTTTGGAGGACAGGCTGAGTTGACAGCAACTAAGGTACATGAAGCAACTAAATGATTGTACTGTCTGGTTGATTTTGCAGGCCTGGGGCCAGCGGTCTCAGCATCTCTTGGGAGGAAGACAGTATGCAATGGAGCAAATATGGGGGATTTCCTGCTATCTTGTCTTTGAAACTCAACATTGTTCTTACTGTTTTGATTTGTTCTGATTGTTTTGCTTTATTAAATATTCTGTATTGCTCTGTTTTGTTTTTGGTTTGATTTTGCTATACCTGATGGAGTGGGCAATTATTGTGAAGATAACAAGATATACTATAGTAGCCATAGTTGTTTTCCTGTTATTTTGCTTTGAAGTTCTGTACCAATCTTGCTGCAATGTTTTAACTGACCTTGTTCTGTCTTGTTTTGTTGGATTTACTGTCTTTAAAATTAAAAAAAAAAACACCATTTTTGCCATATTACTTCCCATTTAAAAGCATATAATGGTCTCTAGTATTGAAATCATAAGAGTACAGAAATATTAATGACATTTCAGGATCTGCTCAAGTGAAGATGTGGATTTTTAGTAAAAATCATTGAAAAAAATTGCCTTCACTTTAGCTATCTACTTGACTCATTTTCTTTAAACCCCATCATTCCTTTACTATACACTCAACTTAGATAACTTCTCTAAAAATGTTCCCAGATTATATTAGCTTAAATTGATAAGATAAGGCACTTATTGTACTTTCTGCTTTTCTCATTTCTACGTTACATCCACTCTGGGCTAAAATATATTACTTCAATACATCTGAACTACATCAGAAGTCCCTGAGTTATTACATACCATCGTCACTCAATCCACGCTGAATTACTTCAAGATATTCTCTCCTTAAATGTTCTCTAATTCTCATACAGCACAATCTCCTCCTTAACTATGGATTCAACAAATATGCATTGAGGTTGAGCTCAGTTATTCACTACATACTGTGCTAGGCACTAGAGGTCTAGAAAGAGAAATAAATATTAAAATTTGTTTAAGTGTCTTGATCTCAGCAGCCTATAGCAAGGGAAACACTGGAATAGTCTAAAACTCACTGTAGTTCCTTCTGCCTTGGGCATATGTCGTCTCACTGCAAGAACTATGAAATGTTAGGTCTGAGAAACAAGAACCATACTGTAGAATATGTATTATGAACTTGAAATACATACCAATTTCTTGGAATCTATCATAAAGACAATAATTTATTACCTCATTATCCAAGGCTGTACTGTGGAAACATTACATATTATTTTATTTAGGTATTTGTTTATTTATTTATTTTTACCTCTACAACAATCTCACAAAGTAGGTACCTTTATTCCTACTTTAAAGATTAGGAAACAAGTTGCAAAAGATCAAGGTATGCGACTTGCAGTGCTACTTACTAAGAGACAAGCAGACTTGAGACTGGAAAACTATGAGCTACCTCCTACATGCTGTGAACAGAGCATGAGGGAGGTTTGCCTCATAAAGTGCTGCATGGTGACAGGTGGGTTGCTTAGGCCGCTCCTCTGCAGAGTGAGCCTTGAATAGCTGCTCATGGAGCCAACCCCAAAGCAATTAGAATATTTCATTCTGTAACATTCACGTATATTTAGCAATTTAATGCTACCTCTTATAAATGCTCTTCATTGGCACAGGAAAACTAGTATGACATGAAACCTGGTCTGTCCTTAGAGACTAAGTGAAAGTTCTTTAATTTAAAAAATAATGTATCAGTCTTTACTGCTAATGTGTTGATGAGAGAAAATTTAACAGCAAATAAATTAATTTAAAAATTCTTAGTTTTCTACATTATAATAGATTTGTTCTACTTAAACCTATATCAAAAATTTCCTGATAATGATGTTTTAATTGTTTAGAAAGTTAATATGCTTTAGCTTCTCTAATTCTAATCCACTAGAAATTAATGTTTAAAATATTTAATTTCACTGTTTGCTAATATGAAAATGGAATTTTATCATGGTCAGTAATGTCTGATCCTGGAACATAAAGACATTATTATTTTCTCATAGAATATTTTTAGTTAATTTTAAAATTACAAAATTTTACACCTTACTCTTGATTTTTAATATGGATTCAAAAATCATAGATTCATTGATTAGCACAGCATTTCTTTGTTTGATGATGCTAATTTTAATATTTCAGAAATGTACATTGTGTCGCACCACCATAAACTTAAATATACAGCACAAATGTACAGATGCAAGAATAAAATTATTACTTATGTAGTCATGCAAAATCGTATTTTCACATATATGTACAATTTAGTTTTTTGAGTTTAGAATAATTTTTGTTTGTGCTTTTTAATGGAAAACACATTTAAAACCCATAATTCTTAATTTATAAACTAATAACCAACCAGATAGAAACAATCTTTAAAATCTAGATGCTTGTCATTTCAAAACAAAAAACAAAAATGTTTAACTATAAAAATTTAGCTGTAGTCCATCATTTAGCCCCATGTCTGTGTTTTGAAGATGTGAAATGATGTTCTCATACTTATATGATGATTTGGTAGCAGAGTCAAAATAAAACTCCCAAATTCACTTCACTTTTGCTTTTCACTATTCTATTCTTGAATTTCTTAAACAGAACTATAAAATTTGTATCATTTTTATTACCTATCAAGAAGGAAAATTTTATTTAGCTATTAGCTACTAGCAAAGGAAGTGAGTACAATGCTATATACTAATATGCATCTAAGACAGCAAAGCAATGGCATTTACCTTAAATTTACGGCTCTGCTCTGCACAGCTGTTGAAGAACCACAAGTCTGTCTCATGGCTGTAAATGTAACAAGAACAATAATGCGACCAATTTTCATATCTAAACTAAATTAAGTATATTGTCATAGGCTAGGAAATTGATAATGTATTTTACAAAAATTTACAGATTTTGGAAGTGTGCATGTATGTATGCGGTTTTTGTATGTACTCTTTCTAACATGGAAATTAGTTTTAAAATTGAAAACATTCAGCATTCTCTGTAGCTAACTTTCCTCATGTCATGTCCAGGAAATGTTAGGAGTATAAACAAATAAAACAAATTGAAATAAAAACACATCATCTGCTGTTGATACTAGAGTATATTTTCTGAGTTGCACAGTAACACTAAAAGGACAAAACATGTGGTAATATTCAGGTTAACATCAGCTCCTTTCTGAACCTCAAACTGTATATACTCTTCACCAACATCTCTCTAATCAATGTACTTACTGTTGGACCTATTCAGCTGCTGTTTGACATAATAAAAAGAACATGTAAATATGTTTCAAATACATATATCCAAATAACTAAACGTGAAAGTCAAAGCTTGTCTGATTTGATATTTTTTCTTTCCAATTCGGATTGGATGTGCTAGTACCTATGCTGTCTCTAGAGTAAAATCCTCAAAAAGTAAATGAAGAAACGTCTATAAATTCGGATCTGTTAGAAATGGACTATGTCATGTCACACTTCAAATCTGGCCACCACTTTGTAACATTTAAAAGAAATTCAAAAGAGAGTTAACAAGCAACTACATATTGTTCTTGTGACTTGAGCCATTAAACAGTTTTTAAAAGCCTATATTCTTTGGAATCTTATAAAATAGCTCTCTATCAAATTAAATTTTAAAGTAAAAATATATAAATTACGTATTTTATCTTCTAAAAACATTACACTGTACCTGACATGGTAGAATCATCCCCGTCTATTGTCATCAAATATTTTGCCTAGCAAGGGCAGATTCTAAACTATCCTCAATCCTCTTTCAGAAATTTTTAAGATGATCTAGACCAGTGGTATTTTAAAAGTTTAGTTAAACTTTTAGTTATATAGACAAAAAACCTAGGCTGAGAAAATCATAAAAGACAACTTAAAATATGTGAATTTCATACTAAAGATTGAAGTTCTAGGTGAAATACTCTACTTCTTTAACACAAGGGGCAAATAGCACAACTGATGTTAGTTCATGTTATATAAATTGTAGTGTATATTTTGATGAATAAATAAGTCATTATTTTTAGATTTTCATACATAAAAACCAGCTTCACATTCTTATAGTATTATAGATTGAAATCTCATTAAAATTATAATTAATACAAAAATCCTACAGTTTTACAGTGTATACAATGGAAATATAGTCAGGGTAATATGCATCACAAAACACTATGTACAAATGATACAATGAAGTTCTTTGTAGTATGGAGAGCAACTACAATTGAAAGTAAGTATTTATAATGCTTCCAGTCATCCTTTAATGTTGAAATACCAAACTTGAGGACTTAGGCTCAATATTTATTTATATAGTAATTGGTACATGACAACTTTGTAAAATTTTAGAGCAATTAGTATCCCCGCATTAATGTTTTTAAGAAAAATTGTACATTAATTAAAGTATCAAATCCTGACTTCCAACACAACAACAATAAAAAGAAAATGAAAAATATAAAGCCCAGCCAGTATCTCTAGAGATAAGGTAACTAGAAATAAAGAAACTTCCCCTTAACTTTGGAGAGAAAACAAAAACAAAAAACTGAGAATTCTTCTATTTTGTCATAAAATATGCTAAAAATAGAATTAGGACAATAGTTATTCTTTGACATTTAAAACAACTTTTCTATCTATACCTAAGATGTCAGCATCCAACTCTCCTTTTATACACCAACAAGAAAGAAAAATAGCGTATCTCAAGCCATAATGAAGATCAGCATTTATCTGCTGTCTTGCCTAACTTTTACTATGTGAAGTTTTCTGTTATGTAAATGCGTAGAAAGGCTCTTGGAATGGGTAACTTCAAAAATACCACAGTCACCACTTTAAGTTGGTGAGTGATGTGGTGGTGAGGAAAGTGGCATCACAGATTTACTGATTAGATTAAATAAAAGAATATGGGATTTATCTTGAAAGAGAAGAATGTTAAAAAGAATTTTAGATTCAAGCACATTCAAGAATATTTCATTTGCGATCAGGGCAGGCATCTTTATTTTAGAGTGATGAAACATCTGTACTCAAGTGCCATTTCTTACCACCCACTCCCAACAAATAATTTTTCCCAAGAAAAATACACTTTTGTCTGAAATTTAATTAACCATAATTTAATCCAGATTTTAGGTAATGAGTAACTTCTGGATTATATGACTGAGTAGCCCTATAAATCTTTGTCATATAAACTAAACTCCAGAATGTATTGTGTAAGACTCAGTTATTAACACCTATGAGTGCACCTAAAATGAAAACCGATAGGTAAGTCATTAAAAAAAAAAAAAAAAGATCGCCTTAGTAAAATAAAGCAACAAAAGATTACCTAAACAAACCACTAAGTTTGCCTTATCTGACATGAATGTAACATAATCCAAGAAAAAAGCATTGCTTATCTTTCAGCAAAGCTGAGGAGCACTGTAAGAGACATTTCAGGCACTCCGGGGTCTTTCTTCCAAACATTTTAAACACACACCTTAAAAATGCCCCCAACACAGCAGCTCATATATTTTCGTTAAGAAGACTATAATACAATGGTTATATTACGTTAAAAAATTAGTTTTAAAGACATACATATTATCAGTTTCACAGGACAAATTTAGTGACCAAGGACAACAAATCCAGAAAGTGTTTTTACAACTTAGCAACAATAATAACTCTTAGGGAAACTCAACAGTTTTTTTGGCAAATGTGGAAGTTTTCTGCATTTGTCACTTGGATACACCTGCAGATGGCTTGTCTAAAATCACTTTGTTTCCTTCCACAACATTATACTGAACGTTTGCATTTTATCTGTGTATGAGAAAATCTCATTAAAATCCTACAAGGGAATTTTATGGGAAATTATTTAACTTACGTGTACCAATGTATATGCTATGTATTTCCTTCCTACATAATTTTTGCAAAGAATAGCCTTGAAAACTTTTAAAATGTTTTTCTCTTTTCTAAGGATATAGGATGAATTTTCTCTGGAATTAAAATGACCTGTAGAGTAACTGTAATAATTCTAGGTGTATTTATAACTGTGTTTGCACATCTGTTGTTATTATGAGCATCTTTTAAAATAAAATTCCAAGGACAAAAGTCCTTTACTAACCTGTAGTGGTCTCTGTTTGTCACTGCTTTTAGGAGATTTCAGTCCACTTGTTTGCTGCTGTAAAAGAAGTTGTCTTGCTGCCTGTAGAGCCTAGAAATAAAAAGGGATAATATTTGAATATTTTGTGGAAATTTAAATTATCAGTTATCTCAGTTAATATTTACAAGGACCTTAATTTCTCTTTTTATTTGTTATTCCCTTTTCTTTTAATCACAGAAAAATTTACAAAAATACATTTATACAACTTTATTCAAAATCATAGATATATGTAATCCTGCAGGAAAGAAATTTAATTTGTTTAATGTGTGTAAAGAAGAAAAAATCATAAACTGCACCAATAATCTCTTTCCCACAAGGAACTTATCTTTGCAGTGTTCAACTGAAATTCCCACTCCCTTTCAAATTATCATTCAATTTGCATTTTCATATTACAATTTTGAAGCAAAAGCAGTAGACTTCAAGTGTTACCGGAAGCTGTAATTAAATTTGACAAATCAACATCAGATTATCTTGAAAGTGAATTAATAAGGATTTTCACTAAAGATTAAAAACATTTTTTGTACTTACAATTCAAGGGGAAACCTCTCCTTTGACAAAATAAAGTGCAGTTTTAATGCCAAATAAAATTGAGTGGTTTTCATTTGCATTCTTAGCAAAATCAGAGAACAAAGAAATTACCACTCAACCAATCAGGTTTGTTTCTATGTGTGACAGAATACCAATCAAAATAGAAGAAGTTTTCATTTATTTTTATGTTTCCTTTCCAACTTGGGAAAATAAAACTTAATATAATAAACTAATACAAGCATTTCACTTAGGAGGAGGGACAGTTTGGTAAATATGTTATATGAAGTTACCTTATAACAACTAGTGCCATAACACAAAATGCACTGTCAATTGTTTTAGAGGTTGCAATATAAACTAATATTTAAGAAAAACTTTGAAGCTTCTATTTAAAATTATATTTTGTCTTAACAACTGATTCTATGAACATGGGCGATGAAGTCTTTCAACACATAAAACTCAAATACCTTATTTTGTTACTCATTATTTTAGAATACAAGATAAATTTTTCCATACTTGGAAAAATCTTGTTAGGTCAATATTCTTCTATAATAATTAAGATTCTCAGCTGACAAAAAGTCCAGTTTCTATTTGAATCAATGATCTGGTTTTTAGGAGAGTTTCTAGTATCCATGACAACAGTTGCTTTGACAAGATGTGCATATGGCATTACACTGCCAGCTGGTGTGAACAATGTTTGAACTACTGCATTGAGATGCTGAGCAAACAGAAAAAGTTGCCACGTCTTAACCCTCGGGGAAAGCAGTCATCCCCTGATCAATTATGAAAAGACAGAGAGGGCTGCTACAGTCTGGCTCCAAGCAAGTTTTCTGAGAAGGCAGGCAGACATAGAAACCAAAGTAAACAAACTGAATGCACTGCGCCATTCCCTAACAACATTGATTTGTCTTCCCATAGCAGGATCTGGCAGTTTGTAAAGTACACTTTTTCCATTTGGAGACACACTCACTCACAACCATTTACCTTTTGTTTTTTAAACCTCTCAAGTAATTACAAGTTAAACTATTTCTGAAGGTGGCACATGCCAGTGAACTCAGGCAATTTATAACCAAGTTCAATTTGGAGGAAAACAGAAAGCATAAATTTGGTAGTTATTTTATTGTCATAAAACATGCTGAAAATTTCACTTAACATCCTAAGTGATTAATGCTTTCCTTAACTGCAACTTTTAAAATAATGGTGATATTTTTCAAATGGAAATTACTAGGGAGTAACCTATGCTGTGTCAATATAAAACAAAAAATCAGCAAATTGTTTTCCCTGTAGATGCCAAAATCCATGTGGTTATTTTTTTAAACTTGCTTTCTCCTTTTGAGTTCATAGTTTATTTTGCATATATAAATATATTACCTATAAATTATATATATATATATATATATATATATATATATAAATTGTATGTCTACATATGAATATCTACATATGTAAATCTATATATGCAAATGTCTATCTATCTATCTGGTTTTATTCTTACTGTACACTGTAGTCATATATTTTGGGAAAGCATTTTAAAGGACACATTTGAAATCTTAGAAATCATTTAATCTGACCTCATTTAAACAAGCGGGAAAAATGAGGACTAACAATCAGTTGCTTTGTTCAAGGTCACAAAGTAATTTATGAGTTCTTTGTTCAAGGTCTCCCGGGTTCCAGGCCTGAGTGCATTCCAGTGCACCATACTTTCTCTACTCCATGTAAAGAATCTTTAGAGATCATAATGAGCAAATGTCCAGAAGAGGGTAACATGTGACACCATAATAAATTATTTCTTTACCTGTAAAGAGAACATACCCATTTTACAGGATTTAAAAGGAAGATAACATAATTTTTGTATAAATTGAGTTTGTAAGTAAATTTAACAACTGCCACTATAAATATGTATATGTTTCTTCTATGATTTAATGTCCACATCATCTTTATCCCGACTTTCATTACATATTCTACCAATACATAAGATTCCCTTTAGCTCTTCTAAATCTTGCTCTTCTGATAAATTATCACTAACAGAATTTTAAAAATTCTGGATCTGTAATCCCTTAGAAGTTGTTTATACTAGCTTTCTTGTTTTGCAGACAAGTAATGAATACTAAAATAACTTGATTAAAATGACAAAGCAAAAGCAAAAAAAAAAAAAAATTGAAAGTTCAGGTTTCTGTCTGCCTCTATTAGGACTGTGTTCCTTTCCTTTTACCCTAATGTCATATCCTTTCACCTCAAGTAATCCAGGGCTGACTGCTTTAGAAATACACTGGAATATATACTTACAAAAAAACCCCCACAAAATACCGAAACATACACCTACAGTATATAAAAAGTACTACTAATAATGGAACATCTCAAGATATCTGGTTGAAGCCTGTTTCTACTTTCCAAGTATTTAAGTTTTTACATGTTATTATATTACATATAATAATAATATAATTATTATTATATTTGTTTTAGTGGAATAATACATTGGTTTTATTGATGTCATACATACACAAATATACTACCCCTCCCTCCCTCTCCTTTTCCTTTTTTTCCTTCGTTCCTTCTTTCTTTCCTTCGTTCCTTTTCTTTCTTTCCTTAATCATGTGTGTTTACAGTATAAAATAGTGATATTTATTTAGGGAATGCTACATGCATCTAACATATTTTGATCATTTTCATCATGGTAAGCAAATTAAATCAAACACAGAAAGTTACATTTGCTTGGTCTCTCCTATATGAGAAGGCTAGGATATAAATAGGTGAGTAAAATAAAGAAGAGGTAATAGGAAACTGGAGGACGGACACCTAGCATTTTACAATTATCTTTAAAATATTTGAAAATCACGGTCCTATATTCACATTTATGGAAAATAACTATTTGGTAATAGTTGGGATTGCTATAGTATATCAAAGAGGCAGATGGAAAAAACATTGTAAAGGATAAGAATTATGTAAAACTCATAAGCAAAAATCTTTGGGAGTTTGTATTCTAACTGCATGCTTTAGATGACATTTTAATTTCTGTTCTACTGGTTAACACATTTGGGCTTAAATTCAATAAACAACTATTCAGAGATGTTTAGTTTATCTAGGGAATTTATTATTGTATCTACTCAAAAATGAAAAAACTTCTGATAAAATGTTTTTGTCCCTATAAACCAGTATCAAATTACAGAAAATATTAATTTGAAAATTACTCGCTGTTTCTACTGATAAATAGAAAGATAAATTTAAACACCATTTATAAATTCTATGTATTGTTATTATGTTTGTATCATTATCCTTCATATCAACCTAATTTAGGACAAAAGGCAAAAGTTATTTTCAAAAACTTCTATAATGACTGAGCCTAATTTAATCCAATGATAAGAAAGAAAATTTTAAGGCAATAAAACTGCATTCAGTTTCCAAAAATACATTGGTTTTGCATTATGGAGGAATGCTACTTAAAGCTGTTATCTGGTCTTGGTAATGCTAAAGAATGCTAAGATAAGATAGTTTCATAATTTTCTTACATTTTTATATGTTCTTAGGCCTATTGGTCTGAATTTCATTCTTCATATATAATTTCACTTCATAGGGTTTTATAAGATAAATATCTATAAATGAATCTGATGATGGAAAAATAAAAGTGAGTAGAGGAGAGAGAAGGAGAGAATTGAAATGTGCTAACTATACGCCCCAATCCTTTACAGTGAATGTACTCATCATGTGCTACTAACATGTACTAATAAAAGTAAGAGAGAGAGAGAGAGACAGAGAGAGAGAGAGAGAGAGAAAAAACAGACTAAAGATATAAATAACTTAGTAGCACAAGTGTGAGAATCTACATTTTCCAGGACTCAATATATTTTCTTAAAAAAATAGATTGAAAGCATCTCTAACAGTGTATTTGTGACTAAAACAAACTTTTGTTAAAAAATCCAATTTCAACTATATCACTCTTTTGAAGTAATATTAATGTTATGCTAGTGAGAAGCTTCACAAAAAAGTAATTCTACTCAGAAGATCATTGTGGGAATCAATCTTTACAACCTGTTAGTCTCTTTCTTTCTGTTTTTCTTAATTCTGGGAAACACTAAAAACTTTCACTAATAATAAAAGTATTTAAGAATAGTTTAGAAATACCCAGTAAAACAAAAAATGTTGAATATGCTATGGTTTATAACTTAATTTTTTTCAAAGTAAATATATGTATATTTGGGGAAAAAACAGACATCACTCATATCTTTCCCCATAAAAACAGGAATGCTTAACCTATCAGCCTGTTGCATTTGAGACATTAAAATGAAAAATGACATCTACGCCCATTAATATCTTCAATGTATAAACAGCACAGCGTGACACATTCTTGAGAGCTGAAGGCTACAAAATCTCTCTAAAACATAAATAACAAAGCACTCAGAAGCATATTTGATGTTGATATTCATCTCTGAGAAAAACACTGCTGCCTAGGCTTCTTATGAAAATAGATGCAGCCCAAATGGATCTCCTGTAATTGGTTTCAGATAGCGAGGTCAGGAGAAATATGATACAAGAAACGATTATGTGGAACAGGCGAAACGAGAATGTTTGTACAGGCACTCCCTAGTTACGCTCACAAGGGGGGCACACTTTGCAGATAACCAGAACCAAAAAAAAAAAAAAAAAAAAAGCCAGGAAGTCTTCTAAATTTTTGCTCTTCATAATCATATATTTGACCCTTTAACATATTATGTCTTTAATGTGTTGTTGTGATTTCTGAACATAAAATAAGTTTCCAAACAGAGTATCATTTACTAATTATTTTCCCAAGCATGGATGATAAAAAGCATGTTCAGATCCTTTCACAAAGGATGTGAATTCTTATTCTGCTTGGCTTTTCTTCCTATTATATTTCTGCTGAAGAGAATATACTGATAAATGTAATCTGAAGTCTCATAATGTATTTAATAGAAGAAAATTAATCATCTAATTGTCATAACCTATTTTCAAACAGCAATCTATCAGAAGAAAATTACGTATCTGTAGCTATTGACCCTTCATTTTATCATGGCTGATATGTAATTAGAGTAAGTTTGTTGGAAAAAAAAGATAATTAGAAAATATTTTTTAAATAATTGTTTTTAGAGTATATTTTACATAAAGTTGGAGTATAAATATGTGGCTATAATTTATTTATATTTTACATCATTTTGGAGGCCAAATTGCAAAGCTAAGGTTATTTATTTTCTCATATTATAATAAGAGTGAGTAATTAGTTGTTAAGCTTTCTATTTACTACTCATATGCCATGATTTTTTGACTCAGTATTCAAGATGTAGATCTAAAGAAAAGACAAGGACACTGTTACATTGGTTTATCCTCAGAAATATTAAAGTCCTCAAGATTCGAGTACAAACTCAACACTCAGTAAGTTCAGTACCCTTCTAAATTCCCAGAAGACCTCCCAAAAATCCTCCATGAAATAAGCCTGTTAATGGGAACTAATGGCCAAGGCAAGCTCTGTTTTTAGCTCTAGAATCAAACATTCAGTTCAACAGTATGAACACATTCACTTTATCAGTGTCAGCATTTTAGTCTACCATAAATAAAACCAGTTAGTCTGTTATGTATTTATCAATTTTTCTTCACTTCCATTGGTACTGGTAATGAATTCTTAATGGAACAAAGAGGCCACTAATACTATCTATACTATGATTAATTACCATTCTCATTCATATTAATTCTGCTCAACTTTTAAATTATTTGTAATCTTGTTTAAAATATTTTTATCTTTCCCAAAGATACTTTGAATTCCCTTTTTGTTTCTTGAATACCTTAGCAGTTCTTTATTTATTTTTTCATTTTGAGACCAGTATCACCTTTTGTTTGAATATGGATTGAGGATTCATTACTGCTATATTGCTATAATTTCAACTGAAAATATGTGACACTAAAGTATAGTATAATATTTGACTGTAAGCTATTTGAATTCTTTGTTTTGAATATCCTCTTCAACTGAGAAGTAAGTAAGATGGCAAAAGAGGTATTATTTGGGGAAATATTTGGAAGAGTAAATACATGATTATTATTTTTCATAGAAAAGTTTAAGTATATCCTATAAACCAAGCAAAAAACTAAACATTTCATCCTTATTGAAGTATAATATGTCATTAATTCTAACTTCAGAGCTTACTGTAAAAATGTTAATTTTGTTGATTGTCAAAAATTCAAAAACAATGTTAGTTGTAAACAAGAAGCACAAGATTTACATCAAAGCAAAAGTAGCAAGAGACTAACTGGATATGAAAGAAAAGTATAAGGAGTTGTTATGGTTTGTGTTTGGATGGCCCCTCAAAGCCTCATGCAGTCATGGAGATGGATAGATCTAGCATTTGTGGTTGGTTCATGGTCTTCTGCTGGGATTGGTTGTATGAGCCCTGCATCCACCTAGGATTGGATAGCCAACATACAATATAAGGGAAGGAAGGTGACATTCTATCCCCCTTTTCTGCCCTGACTTTTGTCTCTTGGGGTCATCATGAAAAATTGTCCCTTAGCCATGACACTTTGCTGTGAGCCAGCTGAGAATTGACTGAAACCTCCAAAAATTGTACGCTAAATAAAGCTCCTCTTCTTTCATTTTGGGCAGCTGATATTTTGTCTCAGAAATAAGAGAAAAGTAACCAAGACAGGAGTCAATAATGTTTCCAAAATATGAAATCAAAGGAAAGTGGGCAAAAAACTATGCTGATATTGGAAACCGCAAAATTTAATTACAAAACAGAGAGTCTGGGGAGCAAATGATGCTGTTTACTCACTAGTAGGATAAACAAGCAATTTCTCCAGTGGGGAGTAAATAATCCAAAGTTCTAACTAAGAGTAAGAGAGCTAACAACAGATTTTCAGAAATATATGCGTGAATAGTAAGTGCAAAGGAAATCATTAGATTGCAGATGAAGAAAATAAAGACAAAGGAAGATCCAAGGTCCCAAACTAGGGGAACATGTTGTTACGAAAGATGAGATAGTGGCAAAGGAAGACAATAAATCGTGAGGACAGCAGAGAACCAGAGTCAGATGCATGAACCAATGAGGCAGAAGAGGAAATTTACAAAGAAATCCACACATACACAACCAACACTTTTGACACAGGTGCAAAGAGAAAGGTCAACAAATGGTGCCACAACAACCAGACATCTATGTGTAGAAGAATATAATGAGACCTCACCCATCACCAGCTAAGAGAATTAACTTTAAATAGATTAAATACTTAAATGTAATTGAAAACATGGAACGATTAGAAAAAAATATGAGGAATATTTCAGTACATTGGAATGGATAAGCATCATTTTGATAAAACTCTCAAAACACAGGAATCAAAAAAATGAAAAGATTAATCAAGCTAAATAAAAAGCTTCTGAACTCGATGCATCAACCAAAAAAACCAATCTACTAAATGAAAGAAAATGTTTGAAAATTATCCATCTGACAAGGGATTAATATCTAGACTAAGGAGCTCAAATAACTCAATAATAAAACATAAAATAAAAAACCTAGAAAAAGAGAGAGAGAAATAAGCCAGGCCTAGGGGCACATACCTGTAATATCAGCAATGGAGGGCTGTTTCAGGAGAACACCAAAATTGAGACTGCTTGAGTGTCATAGAGAGATAGTGTCTCAAGAAACATTTGTAAAAACAATTGGCCTGTAGCTCAGAGGAAGCGCTTACCTAGCATCGGCAAGGCCTGGGTTTAATTACCAGTATGTCAATCAGAACAGGGGAAAACAAAAAGAAATATGAAAAGTAGACAACATTTCTTAAAAGCAAACATACAAATTGCCAATAGGTATATGAAAAAAGTCTATTATCACTAGGCATGATGGAAATGCAAATCAAAACCATGATGAGATATTTCCTCATTTATATTTTTTAAAAAGTCTAATATCAAAAAGACAAAAAGTAAAACAAGCTGGTGAGGATATGGAGAGCAGCGAACCCTTGCATATATTTGGGGACAATGTACATGACAACAACAATTACTGAAATAGTTTGAAGTCCCTCAGATAATTACCATATGTTCTAAAAATATCATTACTGGATGTACATACAAAGAAAATGGAATCACTATGCAGAAAGGATGTCTGTACCTTGGTATTTGCTGGAACACTATTATAACAGGACAGAATCAGAAACAACCAAAGTGTTTATCAACTGATGAATGGATAAAGAAAACTAGCTCATGTACACAGCACAATACTATGAAGCTATATACATGATGACATATTACAATTTGTGACATGGATGGGACTAAAGATCATCACATCAAATGTTATGTCAACCACACAAGGAGAAACACTGCATGATATCATTCATATGTGAAGTTTAAAAGATATGGCAGCATGAAACTTAAGTAGAACAATGTTTACCAGGCGCAGAAACATAGGGACAGAGAGTGGGAAGAGGTTTAGCACTGGGTACCAAGTTACAGCTAGACTTTCCAGGCTAGTGCGCAGGAGGTAACTATAGCTAATGACTGTGTACTATACATCTTTCAAAAACTAGAGGAAAAGATTTTGAAAGTTTTCATCATAAATGATAAATATTGGGAGAGAGAGATTATATTTAACCTGATTTAACCACAAAGCATATATAGATGTATTGAAAAATCGTATGTCACTCCATAAGTATAGTACGTACAATTTGTATTGTATATAAGTTAAAAAGACAAGCTGAATAAAAGATTTCATGAAAATATTTAACTTGTAATTATTATACGGTCAATTACTACATATAAATGCAAGAGTAATGAAACATGTTCCCATATACAGTTTTAAATTAATGCTTATATTAACAGTATTTAAAATAAATCAAGTGTATAAAGAACTCAGATCTCTATCAATTAATGAATGGGCCAATAAAATCTGGTATGTCCAGGTAATGGTATATTATTTGACCATAAACAAATGCAGCATTGATGCATGCTATAAGACATAAGGATGAATCTTGAAAAAAATATGCGATGTGAACAAAATCAGTGACAAATGTCCACATACTGTGTGATTCCGTTCGCTTGAAATGCCAAGATATGAAATCCAGAGAGACAAAAAAGATAACCATAACTACTGGCTGGAAGGAAAGGAGATTATGGAGTGACTGCTAATGAGCAAGAAGTTTATTTTTAGTATAATGAAGAAATTTTTGAAATAAATAGTGGACTATAAGAATTATAAAGTTTCGAAAAGTGAATTTTATAATTATATAAATTACATCTCAATAATTTTGTTACATATTTAAAGGAAAAACAAAGAATAATGAAGAGATAAGATAGATGATATGTTTAAACACCAAAAATTCAAAGAGGCTAAGAACCAATGGAAGTTCCTTTTGATCTGCTATTAGGAGGTGACCTAGCTGAGAGTAACTGAACTCATTGTGGGAGCAAAATAACAGCCAAGAGGCAAACAATTCCTTTGGTAAATTTCATGAAGAACAAAATAAAAGGGAACTCTGATTGGAGTTTCATTAAAAAATGATAGTAAGTTGAATAAATAGAAAGGAATGGAAGCGTCAAAACAGAAGAATTTAAAAGGTTCCTTAAAATGATAAAAATAGTAGGGGAAGAAGACAGTAATAAGATTTTTGAGGAGAAGAAACCTTTCTCTCTGAGACGGGCTGTTGAGATGGGAAGAAGTGGAAAGTCACGCCCAGAACTACAGAAAACACTACCTGCTGTGCCACTCAACTGATGTCCTCTCCTCTCCAGTCACTTTTAGCTGGCCTTGGGGTCTGGTAGCTCTAAGACAATGAGTCGGTTATAATTTATGCTCTATTATTACGCACTTTAATGACAATACCTTTCTTTTCCAAGGCAGCAATTAAAAAAAAAAACAAAAAACAAAAAACTGTCTTTGACGCTGGTATTATTGGCAGAGCCGGCTAGTCAAAGGCTTTCATCTGCATGTAGGAGACAAAGCATAATGTAGTAATTTGACAGATCTCAGAAGACAATTTAGCCTATGCTTAGTTGACAAGTATGAAGTTTTGTTATATTCTCTTTAAATGCAGTTAATATTTAACATTGGTGTGGGTGATTTGTGAGATCAGAGAGGATAATATATTTGAAAACACTTCAAAAACTGAAATATAAAATATTATTCCCATTTTGAAATGATATGATTCATTCAGCAGTTATCAGTTCTTCAAAGTTAACTGATACTGGTCATTTGAGGTGGGATCTTGGTGCTTAGTCTGACAGTAACTTTGCTAAGTAGGTATGTATATTTTAACTAACAGCTCTGGTGTGTTATAACTTCTAAAAGTTCGCACCAATATTTATTTAGTTCACTGCGATCTGTTTAAGTATGTAAATGTCTCACATGACAGGAAACATAACTTAGCAACTTCATGTCCTATGATTATTTTTGGAAAGTTGTATTTTAATCTGATCAATTTGAGACAAATGTGTATACCTATACACATGTATTGTAGAGCATACAACTTTACTTCCTGGAATCCTGTCTTAGTCACTTTCTTCGTGGCTGGGTCAACATAATCAGCATCCACAACTCACAAGAGGGGAGGTTTATTGTGGCTCAAATTATCAGCCCAAGGTCAGTTGGCTCCAAGGCAGAAATGGCCAGGTGGGAGAATCTGACAGATAAAAGTTGCTCCTGTGTTGATGTCCATAAAACAGAGAGAGCAGGAGGAGCCAGGGAAAGAGAGGCACCCTTACAGGTCCCATCCACCCTGAGACATCTATAGCTAGGTCCCCCCTCCTCGACAGCACACTTAGCTGCTGAGCTCATTTTAGAGCAAGAGTGCAGTGCCCGGAACAGTGAGTCACCTGAATGCATGAGAGTTTTCAGGACATTCTAGATTTAAACCCTACCAGTCCCCCATCACCACATCTATATGTACATACACATATGCACACACACACACACACACACACACACACACACACACACACACACACGTAGTATACCCCTCTCTTTTGTAGTATAGGAGGAAACATAAAAATACATCCAATATCAACACTGCATAGTATACAACCGGCTGCACTCTGTTAAAACAAAATATAAAGAAGGACCATAGGAGTTGAGAGAAAAAAACAAAAAGAGAAGAAAGGAGAGTTCATATTTATTAAGTGCTCATGATATGCTACGTATGATTCAAATCTTTGCAAACTCTATCTCATTTCCTTCAGAAACATCCTCTTTTAGTACAAATGATTGAATTGAGGCTCAGACTATAGATTGGCTTTACGCTCAGCTATTTCAAGTAGTTTGAAGTTGTTTAAAAAGTACCTGGTTAACTCTGAGGCTTATGCTGTTCCCATAAAGAATGTCAGGTATATCAACGAAAAGACATTCATATAGTTAATGTCTCAAATAAATTAAAAAATTGCAGTGTAAAGGGAACAAAATAAATTAGAAGTCATTTTCATCAGAAACAGGCATACTATTCAGAGTAAAAAAAAACAGTTCCAAGGTCTTATTTAACTTTTTTTCTTATTCTTTTCATGAAGAAAATTAAACATACACACTTCTAAAAGGATTTTATTTTCCTTAAAAGACAATGTCTCTGAAGTTAGTAAGCTCTGATTCAGGATGTTAGTTACCAAGAAGTTAATGTTAAAAAAGAACAAAATGTTATTATACTTTAACAACAAAACCCAAAACAATACCATTTTTTAACAAACATTAAATACTATGTATTATTTTCTAATGAATTTGGAAAAAGCAGGGTTGTCACAAAAAATAGAGTTAAATTTGAATTTGTTTAGTTTTTATTTGCTAAATCTGGCAACCTCAAAGTGTTTCAGAATGTGTTGTCAAGATAGTAGGATTGCTTACGTCAAATTTTTGTTTAAAGGATGAAATATTATTCATGTTGTCAGTGGAGATGGTTTTTAGTCTTCTTGAGTACTAAAGTCCTCTTACCTAGATTAAACAGCTTAGCCGCCAGGGTTGGGGGGATGTTAGGGACTCCCACTGAGTTCCTGTAGAAAGAATAGTCAGGAGAGTGTACAGGAACAGAAAAGGACAGGGTGGACTACTTTAAACGAAAGGTAAGTGCACTTATTTTTAAGAAAGCCAGGCCACGAAAGCCAAAGAAGCTTCTTCTGAAGTCAGAGTCTGGTCTTTTGTAATTGGACTTATAGGTAAGAAAAATACAGGACTTTGCTACTGTATTCATCCTTCCCTTGGCCACACTGAGGCTGAGTGACAAAGAACCAGGAGGCAAAGCCTGGGACCCCCGTGATAACAAAGGGGAGGAAAAGCTTTAAAACAGCTGCAGAAGAAGGGAACTTGAGGTGGCAAGCCTCTGTGCACTTCACCCAGCAGCGGTGGAGGAGACAGTCCCAGCCCCTAGAAGAGCAAGATGGGAGTGTCTGACCGCTGGGGAAGAATAGGGTAGGAGTGGTTTCAAACCACAAGAAATCCTGGAAGCCAAAATCACAGTGCTCTTCAGGATGAAATGGCACAGGTGCCAAAGAGGACTCAGAAATTGCAAGTTCTAATCCCTGGATCATCACAAGTTCCGATCTCATCCTTATCATTGATGACCTGTGCGTAGGTTCCTTCTTCCCAGTGCTTACCTGGTCCTATTCCCACAGAGCAAGAGAAAGAGAGAAACATAAAATACACTGAAGAACTGTTGATGAAGTATTCGGATAATTCAAAAATACTCACCAATTGAATGAAAGAAGAAATACATTAAGATTCTGACTTTTGAATTTTTAGGTAGAATTATTTACTGGATAAATTATGAGACACACATTTGTATGTGAAACACTTATTTTGTGTCCCATTTGGAGGTTAAGTCCCAAAGAAACTGGAGATCCTGAGAAAACTCATCTTAGGGAGAGATTCATGTTACTCTCCATTTTTGTTACAGTTCTTCTAGATCTCATTTGTATTATCTTCAGCATAAAATGTGATAAGCTTGAGTTATTAACAATATAATGCGATATGAAGGCTATTTTCAATAAAATTAAATGTAAGCTAATGATCCATTGACATAATTACAGATTCTTCTGGTCTTTTTGGCCTAAAAATCTTCTCTAATGTTCTGATTTCTTTCTTTTTTTTCAGGCAGTGTCCTCTTAAATTGCTGAAACATGCTCGTTTCAAGTCTATAAATCTTCCTGCCTTAGCTTACCAAGCAGCCAAGAATATAGGTGGATATCATTATACCTACTTATGCCCTTATGTTTTAAAAATGTAACTCTATGAGAGTTAAAAATATGTCTGGTTTCAACACAATTTGTTGCATTTAATTGCATATATATATATATATATATATATATATATATATATATAACTACAATGAGTAAAACACTACTCATTGGCAGATTACAGTTTAAAAATCAGAAAGCAAGAAAACCTCAGAAGTCCTCTTGCTTATGTGAAATGAAGGAAGTTTTTCTCAAAGCTGAGTATTTCTTTGTTATTTTACTTTCATTCTCTAGTCCTAGTACCAACTCCACTATAAGCCAGGAAGCTAGGATAAAAGGTTTCTCATTCACAAGCTTTAGTAACAGATTTTGGTTGGTGGTCTGCTTGTTTAAAATGTGCATGAAGTCTAAAACCAAGGAAAAGTCTTTGCATCCTGCTTAAGCACAAACAGAATTCATTCCTATTCAAAAGCCTAATTCACTTGATCATCTTATTTGCTAGCTACTTTTACCATTTAGTTCTGTGAAATCCTTAAGGACAGGGAATACTTCTATTATTTTCTCTGACATACACAACATACTAGCTCCCACCTGGTCAGTCAAAAAACTACCTAAGAAAAAAAATATGGGTCTTCTGACATTTTTAAGCAGCTAAAACACAGACATAGCTTAACTGGTCCAGATATCTTAGATGTAACTTGTAAACTAAGTGAAGAAGCTAGTTCTGTCCAAATGACATGACAAGACTCTGATTATTATGGGCATTTTGCAGATCTGTAAATTTTGATGGCTCTGAAGACTGACTTGCAATCTACAATAATGCTGAAATTAGCACAAGCAAAATTTACATCCATTCATCAAGTTATATTAAGTATTCTATATCCATGGCTTTTTCACACTAATATTCATCTACTACATCATTTACAAAAATTATAATGGAATAAAATAGAATTTGCTGAAAATTTCTACAACAGAACCTTGAATTATTTTAGGCAAAAGAATCTAAACATAAGAGTAATTCATTATTCAATTTAAGAATTTGTTTGCTTAAACCAGAAGCAATGAAACAAAAATTCTTTAATATTCATTAATATTCAGGTTTGATTAAAGACATATTCTATGTAAAAGGATAATTTATTTATATAAATAACATACAGATGTTCTGAAGTAAAACTAAAAATAGATTTGAAATTCACCAAAGCACATCATTATTTCCAAATTCTTAAAAAGATTTTCACTTTATTCCATTCCGATATGTAAATGCTTTCAATTTTTAAAATCTTAAGAAATAAGGCTTGTTTATAATGCAGCTTTGCAATTACCTCCCAAATTTGTATTGTCAAGCCAAATCATATGCAGCTATTAGAATTTGATACGCATGATCATTATGCTGCTGCACAGTGGTAGTATGTGTTGGCAAGCCCACGTGTGAGAATGCTCGTTTTGCCATATTCTATAACGTGCCTGATAATTTCTTCCCAGAAAGAACTGTTATGTAGGATAAGACACTCAAACTATTAAAAAGCAGATAACTCACAGGATTGACAAGGATCTAGGTACCTTATCCTGTGACAGAGAGTGTACTAAAATTCCTTCCAAAAGTGATTTCAATTTTGTAATGTAAATCTCCTGCCCAAAGGAATAGTTATTGAAATTAAACTGTTTAACTCCATATTTTATGGTGAATACTTTCCAATTTAATGATTCTCCTCTTTAATCATTTGGCTTGTGATAAGAAAATAATCATATGAAAGAATGCTTACTGAAAAATAGAGAGTTAAAAGTAGAAATTAAAACTTTATTTTTCAGAGTCATATTAGGAAGATGCATTGCTATCTTGGACAAATCCCAGATGGCCTTTGCTCAAAATGGCCCTCTTTTCCCCATGTCTCAGAAGATATTAAGCTTCTTATTGCAGGAGGATTGTGTTGTCACGGCAAAGGTTTCTCATGATTGCAGAACGACCTGTTAAAGAACTGCACCACTTTCTTACGAAGGCACACTTTGGAGGACACAATTACACTTTCTTGTAATTATCTTCATTTACATAACTGGCACCTAACAGACCATCCACCAGAGTGGAACAATAAGCTGTGCTTGTTCTGATCATCTTTACACGGCAGTTAAACCATTACACTGAATCCAGAGACAAGCCGTTGTGAAGTCCCTTGGCATTTCCACTGCTATCACTCCTCTGTTGTTGCAGAAGAATACTAACTGCCAGAATCCTGTGGCAGAAACTCAATTTCTGGGTCCAATATTAATTCAGTACAAAGTCTGCGACAGCTGGGACGTTGATATACACAAATGTGGCATTCTGAAATTCGGACAAATCCAAAATACACACTGACAACCTTCCTATGATTCCATACTCATAGAAATCACTGTTTAAAAAGATCCTGTCAACACTGTATAGTGCCAACACCAAATTAGACCCTAGCACTTTGAGTTTCTACGGAGGGGATACCTCCCTGCTCTTCTTTTATTAGAACTGTTTTAAAGGGCTCAGCGATGTCAGGTGAAATGCGACTTGAAATCATAAGAAACACATGTAATGTGGGGCAACGTGAAGACTCCTAGAGCGCATCTTTCCACAGGGTGGCCCCATTCTGTGAACTAAAAAGGCGTTGCTATGAGGAGTTTGAAACAGGCACCAGAAAGAAAAGTAGAGTGGAATACAGCCACGGTAAGAAGTAGAAAAGATGACAGTGATGTACACAGTGACAAAGAGTAGCAGGTTTTTTTTTTTTTTTTTTAACATTTCTTTCATTCCCATGCTTACTTATTTCAAAAATAATATCAAGTAACTAATAAAGCAATTAATGAGAACAAAACTTGAAAATTGTTAATGTTAACAGAGCATGGGTCAAAATTTCTTCTAGCGCTATATGTAACACTTTGAAAATTACTTTGATTATACTGCAGTATCTGTAAATTAGTTCACTATTGAATACTTTTACAGCTAAATGAGTTTCTATTAGAAAGAAATATAAAAATACTATCACACACAAAGAAAATAAGAACACATTTAAATTTCATGAATTAAATTGAATATTAATACATATTTAATTTATAAATAATTACATGAAGTATTAACTTTTTTGTTTAATGTTGAAATTATTTTACTTCAAAATTGTATTTTGTCAGTTCATTTTGTTATTATTTGTAAAACTATATGAAAAGAAGCAGAAATAATGTATAAACTTACAAATAGTTTATTTCCAGGGATACCTGATCTATTTACAATATCAAATTAAAATAGCAAAATGCCTTTACAATTGCTACAAAATAATAAAATATTTAGGAAAACTTGAACCAACAAATTAAAATATGTGTACATGAAGAATGATGAAATTGGTATAAATGAAACTGAGGAAGACATAAATAAACAGAATTGCATACCATATTCATGGATTGGAAAAACAGGGTAAAAGTATCTATGCTGCTTAAAGCAATATATGGATCCAATGCAAAGTTATTCATAATTCCAATAAAATTTTTCATAGAAATAGAAACAAGCATATTAAAATTTGTATGCAATTTCAAAAGCCTTCAAATAGTGAAAACAATCTAGAGCAAGAAGAGAAAAGCTGGAGGCACCACACCATCTGATATCAAAATCTATTATGATAAACTTTGTGGAAATTGAAAAGGGGCCTTTTGATAAAGGAGAGAGAAAGAGAGGGAAAGGGAATAAAAAGGATCATGATATGATGTGTAGGGCTGGGGCTACAGCGCAGTGGCACGGCACTTGCATGGCCAGTGTGAGGCTCTGAGTTTGATTCCTGGCATCAAAAAAGAAAACAGAAAAAAGAGGTATAATGTCTACATGTACAAATTCTACATGATGAATATATTCATTATGAATTGCAAATATACCTCAATCAGAAAAGGAAATACAAACATTATAAAAAAGGTCGCCAAATGCATGATTTTGCTTAAATAATAATATATACATATGTATATATAAAAAAGATAATCAGAAAAAAAAAAGTAATGTAATGAAGAATGGACAATGTACCTAAAAGTGACTTAGTATAATTGTGATATTGTCATATATTTTATATGCTCTTTGGCCTATCATTCTGGTTTTTAATCTGTATATATGATAAATAACTTTATAAATTCTTTAAATAACCTGATCCTAGAAAGGTGAAAGGAGTGAAGTGAGAAAAGTAAGTGAAATGTGTTATGTACATGTACAATTCCCTGAGTAAACTGAATCATTATACCTTGCAAACATATACTAATTAAAGTAAAAAATGGTCAAAGGACCTAAACAGATTTTCCAAAGAAGACATACATACTGGCTAACAGATATATGAAAAATTCTAAAATTAATATTTATTAGAAAAATGCAAATTAATGCCACAATGAGATATCAATTCCCAATATGATAATGGGTATTAGTAACATATGAAAATTAACAAGTATTTGTGAGAATGTGAAGAAAAGGAGTCCACTGAATGTTGTTGGTGAAAATGGAAATTAGTACAGTCAGTATGGAAAATACCATACAAGATTCTGAAAAAATTAACAATGAAACAGGCATACGAGCCATCATTTACAATTCTTGATATATTTTCAAAGAAAATAAAATTAATATGTTGAAGAAATATCTCATTGATATCTATGAAGGTATCTCCCATATCCATCACAGTATCATTCACAGTAGCATAAGTGCTTAAGTGTTTATCAACAGGAGGATGGATAAAACAATGGATTATTATCAGTCTTTCAAAAATAGGGAAATATTGCTGTTTTCAATAGCATGAAAGAAACCGAAGAACATTACATTAAGAAAAACTTGGGCACAGAGACAAATATAACATGATCTCACTTGTACATGGAATCTAAAAATTCAAAAATGGATGTTAGGAGTAAAGAAGGGCTTGAGTTAGTGGACTTGGAAAATGTTAGTTAAAAGACAAGGAATTCCAATTAGTACAGGGGAATAAGCCAACAGTTCTATCTCATACTATTATGAGTATACTTAATAAAAATAGATTGCCCAATTTAAGCTTGCCAGGGCTCGAGATGTAGCTCAGTGGAAAATCATACGTGCAGCATGTTCAAGGCCTTTGGTTTTAACTTCAGCATCATCTCATCAGAATGAAAACAAACATGTCCTGTAAGTGTGGACCTGTATTTTTTTTTCAAAGTAGGTAACAATCTTTCATTTGCTATATACTTTGCTTGTGATATTTAAGAATGAGCAATTTAATACTGAATATTCCTTGTGGACATTTAAACAAGAAAATTGTATCATGTCGGTTTCTAAAAATTCTAACTTTTTAGTTGCAATTTACTTTTAAAAAGTAATAGTTTAGGGCTAGAAATACAGCTCAGTGGAACAGGTCCTGCCTGGCAAGTGCAAGGTACTGAGTTTGATTCCTAGTTTAAAAAAAAAAAAAAAAAAGTAATGGTTTAATCTGAAAATTTAAGTTTAAATAGAATCTCAGAAAAATTTGTAAAAAAGATTTAAAGTCTCACTAACATTTGTAAAGTTTTTAATCACATGATTTAGAAAAACAGAATATGTATGCATATTATGTTCTAATGTTTTGATTCAGGTGTTCTATATATTGGGCAATGATTAACACAGATTCTTTACCAATTTATCACCTGAAAATCTTTTCATTGTAAATATATTCAAAAGTCATTCCTTTTGAATGTTTTGAGATATATAATTAAGCCAATGGTTATGTGGAAAAAAATACTCAACTTTTTTACTTACTGGGAAAACGCTGTGAAACTACAATGATACACTAGCTCACTCCAGTTAGGATGGCTATTGTCAAGAAGACAAAATGACCCAAAACACATTATGAGAAATATCCAGAGAAAAAAATTTCTTACACAATGTTTTTGGAAGTGATTCAGTACAGGAATGATGGAAAACAATATGGGAAAACTTCAAAATGTAAAAATACAACCACCATACAGCACAGCTATAATCATATATATATATATATATATATATATATATATATTAGAATCTAAATATAGTATAGAATAGAATCTATATATAATATATATAGAATCTAAAAATATTGATCTCATAAAAGTAGCATGGAATGGTGGCTACCAGACATGGAAAAATGAGGAGAGGTTGGCCAACTGTAACAAAGTTACGATTAGACAGGAGGAATAAACTCTGGTGTTGTATGGCACAGCAGAGAAAAAATAACTAAGGGCTGTGCTACACAAAAGCTTTGTTAAGAAAACTATACATTACACTAACTTCTCATTTCAGCACATTTAGGACCAACATCTTCTGTACTTGTTACTTATCAGGGTGATTACCTGACTCACATCGAAATTTATTCTAGGAAGTAAGATTCTGAGGCTCAGCTCCTAAAGACTTTGACTTAATTCATTTTGAGATGAGGTCTAAAAATTGGTATTCTTAATAGTTCCCCAAGTGATTTGGATTATTAGCTATATCTGAGTACTACTGCACTATTAGGCAAAATTCTGATACCTGTATCAGTTATATAGTAATTTAATGATAACTATAACAGTAATTTATCACTATTATTGTTTTAACTATTAATTGTAACTGTAAGCATAATGTCTTGCCCAAAGTGTAGAGAGTAGATGTCCCTTGATTATTCATTGATTCCATTTCTCCTATGTTTTGTTCACTATTTAATCTACAATGGCAGAATCAAACATTTGTAAACTAAAATAAGATTCTAAAGAGCGTCCATTAAGTCCTTCCATCCTGTATTATGGCTGTAGGCCTAGAGAGCTTTATATGTCAAAAGGGGGGGGGGCCTGGGGCATTTTCATAGTTATATATTTCCTTACTTACATAGTACTGGGAATTGAATCCCAGACCTTGTGCATGCTAGGTAAGCTATCCGCCACTGAATTACATCCCCACCCCATTTAATTTATTTTGAGACAGACTATCTCTAAATTTCTCAGGCTGATTTCAAATTTTCAATCTTTCTCATCTAGACTTCAAGTATCTGTAGTTACATCATGATTCACCAATTCCTGCAAGGTCAGAGTAATTATTTGACAGTATTAATTTGAAACCAAAAATCCAGAGACTTCTTTTATTTTCCTCTTTATACAATGTTTTAAAGCTATACTTCTAAAAATAAAATTATTATGTCCAAACGATTCATATTAGCCTCTTCCCAACTTAATTCCCAAAAGACAAAGTCTTTCATTCAAGATGATATTCTTCATTCTGTCCACCTTTCGTGGAGGGCCATATCACTGACCACTGGGACAAGCCTTTACCTACTTCCCTCTTCGTGCTGTCTGCAGCTTCACTCTGTGGTTTCATGAGAACTGTTAAATAGAATTGCTGTCATCTTGCTCATTTTGTTGTTGTGTCAGGGTGGCCTTAGAGATCTAGACTCAGGTAAAATGTACTCAGAGATCCATATTATTTAAGTTACGATGGTTATAAACAACCTTTCCAGATACACAACTTTGTTTCTGTAAAAACAGAAATTCCTGATTCTGAGCAATCGGTTTAGCTTGTGGGGCTGGGGATTTAGCTCAGCGGCATAAGGGCCTGCCTTGCAAGCAGACAGTCGTGAGTTCGATCTCCGGTACCCATAAAAAAGAAAAACACACACAAAAAAGAAATTGTGGTGTGTAAAAAAGTGTATTAGTAATTTGTAGGTATGATGTTAATGAAATCTGCATTATTTAAAACATTTATAAATATTCTTCTCCTCTATTGGAACCTGTAACTTTTTGTACAATTTGAGAAGATTTTGAGATAACATAAGCCAGAAACCCAGGTACCAGTAAAAAACCATTACCAATTGTATTGAAAAAGAAAAGAATATAAAAATAAACTAAAAATCAGCCTCTTGAGCTGTAGGTGCATAATAGTTTTCCAGTTGATAAATTAATAATACATTAATTATTAAATAAATAATGTATTTATGCTATAATATTTTATCAGTTAACAATACTTTTTGTTATTGTTTATAAGGGTGTACTTGTATTGTTTATAAGGATGTACCTGTATGCATTTTCTGCCATATTATTAAAAGTAATTATGGGAATAATTATAAAGCAATAAAATGTATGAAAATAAAATAACTATGAATGATGCATTTTTAAAAACCATCAAATTTTTAAATGAGTATTTTGGCTTTCAAGAGAAACTAATGTAATCAAAAGTTGCTGGGAAATGTTACAGTAGGATATTCTTCTTTAAAGCTGTCAATGATTTATTAATTTAATGTACTATTAGTAAGAGAAAATTTTTATTTTGTAGTATAACTATCAAGCCCTGAAGTTTAACTTCTCTCTTGTGATCCAATATATGTCCTAAGGCAAGTTTTCTGATAAAATTCCTCTAAATATCTGTCTAGTCTTTGGTTCTCTTCTGAATTTATTCCCCCCTCCCCCATACTCACTGATGCAATAGCTTTCTGTTGTAGAATTCATTCTTTGATTCATATCTTTTTTCATTGCACCAGCACACAACCAGTTTGTATCAAGAGACACAGAGAAATGTCAGTACATATTTTTTAAAGTGCCCTTTATTCTGTCTTTGTATCCATTTTGTTCAAAAGATTACACGTTTGTCTATGGAAAGTCTTAACTTCAGGGAAAGTTTGAAATTGTAAAATCAACCTTGAAACTTATGAATATTTACAATGAGTCATTTCACAGAGGTAAAATTTAGATACAGTTATCTCTAGTCTCGCTTACTTAATGTGTTTTCATTTGCCATCAGTTTCCAAATTATTCCTTCAATTTTGCTTTACCAAGCTTAAAAACACTGAATAAGTACATAGCCACATAAATATTAATCACATCAAATAGACACTAGCCTTCAGTAACTTACTACAAATGCACATGAAAATATCAATTATGGGGAATAAAAATCTTATGAAGTAGTTTATGTTCCAGCAATCCAAGTAGCATCATTACACTGAACTAGAAATTTTGGTTTAACACTTTTAGCAGGTATCATTTGTAATCTCACTTTAAATAGGAAACTTTTTAAAAAACACATGGCAACATGAATCTCAAGTCTTCCAAGCCAGGCAAAAGTATGGAGGAAAACTCAATCGTGAGCTTTTGCTGCTACTTTCCTAATTTTTTTTTCTTCATGTTTTCTCCCTTCCAATGTTCAAAGTCTTTACGATCATCAGCTTTATTTCATCTTTTATCTTCCATTTTATTCTTATACCTCTCTTCTCTTTGCACTGAGTGCTCCAAAACAGACTCATGATGTTGAACATCACATCTATGTTGGCAATCCACAGATATAAGCCCAGTTTCCATGCCTATCACAGTCACTGTGTATGTCTGTCTGCCTTGATCATGCCGTTGGCTTTGCAAAGAAATGAAATTTAACAGTTTATCAATTTAACTGAATATTAACAAAGTCTCTCTTCAAAGAAAATATACCAAACAAAGAAAACCTGTCTGCCATTTTTCAGATCATCAACTTGAACTAACTCCAAATCTTGTGATCATTCCTGATTTTTGCTTTCTCACTCCCACATTAATCCATCAGCATTCAGAGTGTGGGAAATATCACTCCAAAGCATCCAAACTAGTTCAATCTCCCACTGCATCTTCTTGGACCCTTCTAATACGGTTCTGTTTTTGCCATTTTCATCTTTCACTCCCTTCAATATATTTCACACATAGCAGTCAAATGAACTGTTTTAAAATTTAAATAACATCCTGTCGATTTCCTTTTCTAAGTTCTTCAAGTATTACTTATTTTCTTTAGAAAATACATTTCATGTATGAAATGTCCACATCCTACTATCTTCATAACTGAATTTCGTATGTCTCTGCATTTTGCTCATTCTGCTGCAGACAGACTGAACCAGACACTAGTCAAACAGAGCAAATCTGTTATCCTCCCATACCATTCCCCCTGCCTAGAATCCTTCCTTACATGAGGCTAACTTGTGACTCCCTCATAATCTCTGATATAATGTTCTTTTATCACAGAGGTCATTTTCATTCACCACTGTAAGATAACCCATCTGGGATTCTATCATATTTCTATCCAGTTTCATTTTTCTTTATAGCATCAATCACTGCATTGCAATATCCATTTGCTTACTTGCTGTTTCCCTAAATAGAATCTAATGTCCATGAGAGCTGATACTTTTATTGCAACTGTGTGTGTACATGCACACACATACCTCTGCAGTGCTAAAAATAGTGACTTGCATACAGTATATGCTTGATAAATATTTATCAAAAGAATAGATATGCTCCATCTAATACCTTGACTTTTCCTGTTATATGATATGAAGATTTGCCCATTTTCTTCTCATATTAATCTATCCTGTTATATACAGAGGTACAGATCTTTTTTTTTTTTTTTTTTTTTTTTTTTTTTTTTTTTTTGTCTCTTTGGGAAAGAGTTCCACTATGCAGTTCAGGCTGGCTTTAAACTCCCTTTGTAGCCAAGGCTGGCCTAAAACTCACAGCAAACCTCCTGCCTCTGCCTCCCAAGTGCTGGGATTACAGCAGTGTGCCACCACGTCCAGCCAGAATTTTATTTTAACTGTTGAAAAATACATTTACACTTAAAACATTCCACAAACATCTATCACAAAGAAGTCCCAAACTGAATTTGTCCTTATTCTCAAATCTTATTCACATAGTTTTTTTTTGAGATGACTGAAAATACGTTCCACAAAAACATTTTAAGGGAGATGTTTGATTTACCTTTGGTCTCCTTCCCATCTAATTCATCTCCATATCCTTTCAATATTGTTTCATGAATATTTTTATATCATTATACTTCACCACCACAATAGCTACTTTAATCTATGCAGTACCGTACTATCATCTGAGTGACAAGTTTTTATTCTTTAGGTTTAACTCCAATAAATCTCTTTTACTGCAGTTATTCTAACCTTAAAGAGTTCTACTTGATATTGTCATTCTCTACTAAAAATCCATTTAAAGCTCTACCTCTTTAAAATGGAATGAGTAGGTCAAAGTGAAGACCTCCTAGCTCTACAGTTTTTGGTTTACTGCTCTTTCTTCTCTCCCTGAAGAGGCATCTCAGCCTCTGCAGAGCTTTCCTTCCGCACAGGTATACTGGGCTTTAGCTGAGCCAAAGCACCAAGGCCACATGCTTGCTAGGACCAGGCCATAGCTCTTTTACTGTAAGGATTATCCAGTATCTCCAGTTCTCACCTCTCTGCACACCAGGTTTACTGTTAGCAAAGTGTTTGCTAAAGGAATCAAAGTCTCCACACTTTAAATTGGATGTACCCTCTAGTGTGGAAACTTTTCTGATTTGTCCCTTCTTTCTGTATGTTTATTAAAGACTTACTCATCTTTCAGGATGTAGCTTGGATTTCAGTTTTGCTATTCACAGGTTCCTGAGTTTCCTGAGCACACAGTTCTTCCTTGTTATACCACACCCACTAATTATCACATTTGAAAGACACACTGTAATTCTTTAACAAAATAAGCATTTTAAAAAAGTGTGTGTACTTTAAAGGTGAGAAATAGGTCATATATACTCATTTTTGTATTTCCAATATCTTGGAAAGTCTGTGGCATATGAGAAGTACTTAATGTTTTGTTGGATAAGGGCTAAACACTGTCACTTGCACTTAGGTTCACTGAAGTCATAACTATCTTTGTATCAGAGCATTCTAGCTGTGTATGCAATATGCACTGCTTTATTCTTCTTACTAAGAGAAACATGATTTTATTGAAGAAGGCAGTGTGTCCTGGTGAAGACAAATTTGTTCCTCTCCATAAAATCAGGGGTATTTGTAGACAGTTTTAATGGATCAGACATCAGCAGAAGACTGGCATGGACTTTGTTTTTCTGATGCAGGCATTCATTTACCCTTTGGGTCCCCTTCGCCTTGCACGATTGAGAGATAAACCTATCTGTCTTGTACAAATGACAGGCCAGTACTAGTATAAAAAATTCAGTTATTACATCTTTAACTCATTGGCTAAATGCCAGAAAAATAAAATGAATAAGTTACTTGGATTTATGTGGAAAATTTTAATTGCTGAGAAAAACAAAACAGACAAGCTTACCAACATGTATACAGCAATGTAAAGGTAACTGGTCTTGACTAGCTGGTAAACTGCCCAATACTATTGCTCATGTCTCCTTGGAATGAATAAGCAAAATTATTCTGCTTTTATCCATTTCATATATTTATTCACTTACTATGTAAATATTCTTGAATATCCATTAAGTGTACACACACTTTTGTAGATACTAATCTGACTGCTATCAGTTTTTAGCTTTTTAATATCAGAAATGAAAGTATCAAAAAGAAAAGGCTGTTGATTTTAAAGTGTTTCATAGAACTTATAATGAATAGCAGCACTTATAAAGACATATTTAGGAAACAACATGCAGGGAAAAATTAAGTAAAATAAGATAGCTGAAGGTTAGGGCCAGCATGGAAATATAGAGCAGGTCTACCAGTATTTTCTAAGCCCACCATGCTTTATCTTTATTTACATTGTATAACAACATTTTTATCAACCAAAAAGATGTGAAACTTCAAAACTTTTCTGAATAAAAGAAAATTAACGATAGGTTCTTGTAAAGTAATACATAGATAATGTGATAAAGTATAACTAATAGAAATATAGACTTCAAAAGGAATTTACAACTGATTTTAAGGGGTTTCTGGTCAACTTCTGAAATCAATTAGACAGCATACAATTTTTGTTGATTTTTAAAGAATGATTATTGTATCTTCACCTACTATTTAATCTCCAAGTACTGCTAAAATAATCAATAAAACCTGATGGATAAATATGCATGTAAAATTAAACTTCTATGCTTAACATAACTGAAAGAATGAGGGCAAGAAACAGAGAATAATGAAAAGACTGATATTTCAAACATCATTCAGTTTCATTAATTTCAAGTACATATAGCAACTTGAGCACTTAGGCCAAGTGTTGCCAAGTAGAAGTCCTGCTGACCTGGCCTAATTAACAGAAAAGTATAATTTGTAATTAGCACATTATTTATGAGAATGAGTGCTCCTACATAGCTAAAGTGTTTGAAAACAATTTGAATCCTTAAGTTCTCTCCCCTATAATCTTGATTTAATGAATAACTTGCTTAATTAATTGGACGTTTATTATATAAATTAGTGAGATTTTATTTTAAAAAAAAAACAGACAACACAGGAGGATGGAGAACTGAGAAGTCAGAACTGGTTTGAGGATGTGCACACAGGAAACCATACTTGCATGATTTGAATAGATAGGTAACCAACTAATAGTTGAAGTAAGTCAGTTAATTCTAAGTATAACCAAATGGATAGCCTAGTTTAGCGATGTAGTAGTTTGAGTTCAGTTTGTTCTATTGAGGAACCACTGAAAGTCAAGATTGAGTGAGATTCTAAACATTTTTTAAATCCAATATCAAGTGCTTTTAAACAAGTAATTTAATCTCTGTCTATCTGAAAGAGAAAAGAAGGGGTCAAGAAGGGGTCATGATTATGCCTACATGATTCCAAACATCTGGACAAAACCTGAAAAAAATCTATCCATATATCATATATATGGAAAACATCTGTCTATTTGCATAATTTGTTTAGTTTTCATCCAGATGCTTACCGTGTTGACACAATCTCTGTGTGACTCTTTCTCTCTTCAGGAGGAATACTGATGCTGTTCCTTTTCAAATATTTTATTAGATAAACTATAAGTTTGCCTATCAAAAGATGAAATGTTTTACAAATATTTTACATAATTTTAGCAGATTTTGCCCTAAAGTGAGTGAAATATAGTGAAATCATTTATAATGTTGATAGTTGTACATTACTTTATAATTTTACTGTACAAATGTTTCTTCAAGTATAAAGTGCATTGATATGGGGAAGGAAGAGGTTATTATCATGGTTTAACATTCTTTGAAAATTTCAAATGAAAGAAGCTGATGATTTCTTTCAAAGTAAGTAGGACAAAGTGAAAGAAATAATGAGAGATTCTGAATAACTTATTAAAATAATATAATGCTTAACATAAAAGTATAAAGTCTGAAATTCAGACAAGTAAATTAAAAAAATGTAAAAATTAATTGATTTCATAGATCACAGTAAAAGTGAATTCTGTTGTTTTTAAATCAAACTGAATGAAAAACTGTCAAAATATACATTTGCAAAAAAATATTTTGTCACTTTCAAAATCCTTCTCTAATATTATATTTGCATGTACTTCCAAGAATTTACATGTGGCATTTGAGTCTTTATAAATATTTCTTCTCTAAATGTGTCTTCATCTTTAGTTAGAAGTAAACTTATAAACACAATAATAAAATTAACTTTTATTTTTCTACTCAAGAGAGAATTAGAAATATTTGACCACAGAGCAAACCAAGATAAAGAATAAGAGTTAATCTTTAATGAAGGAAAACTAGGAAAACAAAGTGATGTGAATGTTTATACCACAGCTTTCAATTGTATATAAAAGGTAAAATTCATTATGAGAGAAAAATTTCAGACCAAACATACTATAATAAAATTTACATTATTTGTGGAGATAGAGCATAATATTGAAAAATAGGCTACTTTTATTATTTTTATATCAAAATACATTATGGAATACATTATATCCATAACTCTAGAATCAAGATTATTTATCTTGGCTTTATGTTATGAGTGTGTTTTAACCATTATCATCCTTCGTGCTGGTCATCTCAGAATATCTGCATTTCCATATATTTTTAGAGGTTAATGTAGTAAGAAAATCTTTAACATAATGAGATGTTCAAAAGATGATTATTTTAGAAGATTAAATGAAAGTAATGCTTTGTCATGCCAACTTTGTGGCCACTTGAAATTAAAAAAATACAGATTGAAAAAAATGCATAATATTAACAGTCTGACCCAGGATATATTTTGTTTGAGTAGAAACTGATCCAATAAACTTCAGAGAAAGAATAAAGTAAAAGAAAAAACGCACAATGGTCTCTCTGTGTGCTGCTTTCTGCCGTGCCATGCCTGAGCAGGGGAAAAGAGTTTCACTCCTGTTGTTTATTGATTTTCTAGATTAAGAATCCCAGTGAGAGAATTGTAACAGACAACCATAAAATTATTTTTGGTGTGCTTATTTGCCTTTCCCTTGCATCTATTTGGCCTGTGCCTGTAGACAATTATGCGTTCTAGCCTAGACTCAGGTGCTAATAATGAAGGACAAATAGAATCATATGTGTAAACTTCCCCTTCTGATGAAAATTTATATTAACTTTCTGCCACTGTAAACAGAACTGCATAGCTCAGCGTCCCTGATGAATTGGTGATGAATTCAGTCATTTATATCCCAGGAATCTGTGCATTTATGGGAAAAGATGAAAACCGTCTGTATTGTGTAACCTTGCACTTTTTGAGTAAGAAAAAGAAAACACCAGCCTGTTTAGTTCATCACTTAAAGTGTGTAAATTTCAGCTCAAATACCAGATTTCTGCATGACTCTGTCAGTCTCTACTTTGGGGATCTGTGCCAGTATAAACAAGCCAAACAGTGAAGAGTGCCATGTTATCGCTACAACTGTGAACTTATACACTTTCAGCCTTCCATAAAATGGTTATGAATATCTTTACAATACAACAGAATCTTTGTTATATACTGAAGCTGGACAGTTTGACAGTTTGGCAGCTCTGCCGGTGAACAAAGTAATTTGGGGTAGATAAGAACATAGCTAGGCTTTTTCTGACTAAAAATATTCCATCTTATTTTAAAAACTATACTTCCAGAGTCCTGTCTGATTTCTAATATAACTTTTCAAAGATTTAGCTAGATCAATGAATGCAATGATGGGAAATATTGATAAAAAAGCAAACTATATTTTTTAAATGTAAGACTTAACCATTATTGCTAATATGTGCAAATGTCTCAAATGTATTTGGAAAAAATGCAATATATACATGTATAATTTTTTTAAAAACTTGGTTTTATCCTTTTAATATAAACATTAAGGAAATGCATTTAAATTCCATAACTTAGAAATATACTGATGTCCCGAAAAACACATCAAACAAAAAACATAACAGAAGCGTTAGCAAAAGATTAGTTTAAGGCTGTTTTAGACACGTGGAAAATCCAAGTTAAAATAATAAATGTTTATACAAAATTCTGCTACCAATTTATTCATATTAAACATTTATCTAAACATAGGCTTATATCATTTCTCTAAGACTGTGGCGTCAGTATGTATTATGAATTTGATTAATGTATTTTTCCAAAGTTTTGCCATAGCCTTACAATATTTTAAGCAATAAGATCAATTTCTGAAAAAGTAAGAATTTCACAGTTTTAGCCACACACATGAAACATTTATACACTATTAAAATTAGAAACTATCATCGAGCGAAATTATTTTATTTTTACTTTACCACTGGAATTTAACTGAATATATGACTTGTACTTGAGAAGTAAATGCCTTTCAAGTCCCTGCTTCGTGGTTACAAGATTGCACACCTTTCCATGATCCATTTTATCTCAAAGTTGTCTGAGGCTGTTCCTATCACTCTGTCTGCGTGACCTTTTAGTAAGATGAAGAGGATACAGTTGTCTTCTTTTCTGACATGCAACATCTATCAATCAACATGTTTTCCTGTAATTTATTCAAGGCAAATAGCAGCTCGTAAGGCTAGTGAACCGCAGCACTATCTCAGTGATTTTGATTAAGAAATGATGTGCGGGCTTAGGTGAGAAATGGAAAATGCAGAGGGGTATTGATAAAGATGTATCAAAAACAATAAAATGGAACAAAAGGACAAGATGAATATTTGACAACATATAGAGGCTCAGAATAACTAACCTCAATAATCTTGCTTTAGAATCTATTCTAATACATCAGGGGGATGTATAAGTTGATGAACTTCTAATGATGCCAATTTAGTTTACCTTTAGCATCGGAGGCAACGCATCTGTAGTTCTGTTCGGTTAATTCACATTTTTCTCATTGAATCAAGAATGTAAATTAAGACAAAATGATTCTTTTTCAATTTCATGCTGAAGTAGCTCAAGTTAGTGAATGTAATTTCTCCTAACAAGAAAAATTTATCACTGTACAGCTCACTCAGTTACCTCCTGCGGTGAGTTGTGCTATGCACTTATGGAATTGAATGGATAAAAAGATTGATAAATGTGGAAAAGAACAGGCTCTACTTCAAAAAGAGATAGGCACAATTAAATAATTTTTAATCATCTGATCTCTTTATTCCTGATTATGTCATCTATACAGTAATTGCATTTATATTTGGCAGTTAATTTTTATGTAACAAAAATGGCTTTTTATTTGCCTTTCTTTACAATGATAAAATAAAAAACAAATCTTCCCTTTAGGAGTAACGAGGCTCTGTTCCAATCCTGATTCTGCTACTAACTGGTTACATAACTCTGGGCAAGTAGTCTTTGAGACCTCAACTTCTTCACCTAGTTCAGAGATGGTGAACATTTTAGACATGAGTGCCCAAACAGCAACCCTGTACTCATTTATTTTTTGCAAAGTGTCATGACTGCAATTAAACCTGAATACTGAGCTTTTAGTTTAGGAAAGAAACACACACATTAATGTCTTTTATCTTAAAAGAAAAACAAGTAACATGTGTGACACAGGTTTGCCGCTATTGATAGTTTCTTGAAATTCTGAACCTCTAAAATTCTTGAAAATGCTTTGGATAATATTATGGATTAAAAACTGATAGTCAGCTTAACACCAGCTGACTTAAATGAGCATGGTGCTGAGTGTATATGGCCCACCTGAGGAAAGCTGCTGGCAGAATAGGAGACATGGAGAGAAGAGTGGGTTGTTGTGTGTTTTCCTAAGCGTGGTTTTAGAGCCATTGGCTCGCCTGGAGGAGCTTGTTACGGCTAGCTTCCACAATATGAATTCAGCCATTATCACTGGAGGAGCTCGGGACCTTCTCACTGAGAATGGCTGAAGTTCACTTTGGGGGAGCTCTGGTTCTTACTTTGAGCATCACTTTCTGGCTCCAAAGGAGAAGATATGTGCTGTTTATTCTCTAGGAGAAGCTGTCATACTGGCTTCCTGGTACGTACTCCACTGTTGTTGGAGGAGTTTGGGGCCTCACTGTCACTAAGAATAGCTGTAGTTCTTTTCAACGGAACCCTAGTCTTTATTTTGAGTGTCACTTCTTGGCTCCACTGTAGAACTCTCATTCTACTGGCATAGGTACTTCACACTGTTGGCATAGACTTCCTAGCTTCCACTGCTAACTTCTGGACCTTCCCCAAGCAGATCTGTAAAACAGCCTTTCATGAGTCCTTGTTATGGATTCTAGGTTTTCAGCTGGACTCATGTGGGACCTTACTGTGGGATCCAGGCCCTTGGCTGATTTTGTAGGCCTTTAGTGTTGTGGACAGATTTTCTGTACTTTCTTATATTTAATTCTGGGTGACAATCATAAAATAATAATACAAATTCCATCTCCTGTGTGTAATTGTTCTCCTTGTAATTTCTGACTACAACAGATAATAATACTTACAGTGATACAGTGGGGTCAGTGATATAGCTCAGCTGCACAGTGTCTCCTAGGCAATGCTAAGCCCTGAGTTCAATTCTGAGTACCCTCACCCCAAAATATTAATACAATACCTCAAATTACAAATTTAAATTGTTTTAGGATTTTTGGGAAGACGCCTGCATATGTTTGTGTGGGTGGATGGCCGTGGTCCTGTTTGTCACCCAATGTGGAGTTTGCGAAGGGAAGCAAAATTTTGCCAAATGATTTGTTTGCGAGCCAAATTGTTTGCAAAGAGATGTGCTCCTGAACAGAGGCATTATTGTATCTCCAATATCCTTACATTCTACATCCCACATTAGTAACACCCACATTAATCTTTCTGAGTGCTTCTATCAACAAAATTTTGCATATTTTATCACATTCTTTAACAATGTTTTTATTGATACATGTTTGTGATACATAATATTTATAGTTACATGGGGAATTTATATATATATATATATATATATATATATATATATATATATAATCTTGATAATATTCTTTTCTTCAACTTTTTGTGTACATGTTTGCAGTCCATAATGATTACATTTATTGAAGAGAATTGGTACATGTATACAATACATCTTAATTATGTTTTTGCAAAAGATCTCTCTCCCTGTTTTCAAATATCTGTCTTTTACTTCTCTTTGTTTATATTTGATTTCTTCACATAGGAGTAACCATGTGATATTTGAGGAGTGTGTCTGATTTATTTCACCTAACATTAGTTCTCAGGGTATATCCATTTTACTATGAATGACTCATGTATTTTTCATTACAGAAGAGCAGCACCGTTGTGTATAAACACCACATTTTCTTTATTCACTCATATAGACCCCCTCTATGATTTAGTTACTGTGAATATTGTTCAGTTTTTATTCCATTTCCCCTTCCTCTGATCCCTTCCTCAACTTTAAAAAGTTTGTCTAACTTTATCATAAATCCTTCATTTCACGCTTTTATTCATATTTGACATTTCTCATAAAAGAGAAACCATGCTATATTTCATTTTCTGTGTCTACTTATTTCAATTAACATTATTCTTTCAATATCTATCCATTTCTATGCAAATAATATAAATTCATTCTTTATAGTTCAATAAAATTCCACTGTGTAGCACATAATTTGGAATGTTGTTTGTTAAACAAATCTTCTTGTCTTTAAAAACAGATTTGAAGACATTGTATTTGCATCTAAGTAGAAGTGTTTTTGTTGTTCTGTTTGTTTTTAAACAAAATAGCCCACTAAAAGTCTTGGATTAATCATTACAAGACATGTCAAAATGTGTCATATATTTGTAGAAGTTTAGAAATAACTTTAGTGCTGAGGCTTCTCACAGCTTGAGATCATAATCATGAATTATATACCAGACTTCTTGTGCATGGCAAAATGAAATAGATTGGTCACGAACAGAACTATTCGTAGCAGCAAAATCAGAGTTACATTTTTCTCCCCTGGAATGCACGTAGCAAACACAGAAGGTACTGAGCAATATCCTCTGCTACATTGTTAGTGTAGTAAATTAGTTAAAACCTAATAATATCTTTCAGTATTGATTATGGCACTCAGCCATCTTAATGGAGCCTATATGATAGTTGTGTAGTGATGACGCTTTCCCCAATGACCACGTACTTAATCCATAATCACTATCAGACAAGCTTTTGATAGGTCCTGTGCCAGAATGAGATAGGTTTTATGACTTTTCCTAAGTATCGGCAGTGCATTTCTTCTAGGGCAGTTCTTCTCACACTTGAATATGCTCAGGGTTACTTATGTGACACTGCTGAGCCTAAGTGCAGGTTGTGTGATTCAGTAGGGCTAAGGAATAGCTTGAGTTTTTAGTGCTGGTCTAGGCCTCATACTTTTGAGAATTGTTTTGTAGATGCTCAGTTATATACTGGACCTAGAGATTTTAACATTCAACCTGCCTAAAAGAGGCCACATCCTTAAGAGAAAACAGTGACAGTTAAAGTCACTCATTCAGCACACCATCATCCGGACAGAGCACCATGACAAATCCCTTGTGAGGTATACCTATGAAAGTCAGTGAGGTGATGTCACATGGCTTATTATTTCTAACCTTCAAAAATATGGATGACTTCAACCCCCTTACCACTCCCCCAATAGAGTATTTACTAAATTTTTTTCTGGTATAAATCAGATATCTAACCTATCAGGATCATTTTTCACGAAGAGTAAATAATAATGTTATACTAACACACTGTTAATATTCTGCTCCACCTTATTAAATGTTGTTCCTATTAATGTTTCTCAAACTGACCTTCTGTGCCCCCTTACAATTAATCATTTCTTATTTTCAACTGCTTAAATTGCACCTAACTGGACTATGTTGCAATTTTTATGTGTACTTTATGTATTAAACTGCTATATGCATGAACAAGGGCTTATTTCTTTCTAGTTCTACTAGGTTGAATAGGGAGTCAGGAAATATTTACTGAAATGATCTGAACAAGAAGTGTAAAAGATTGTAAGATTAAGTCCAAGTTACAATAAAGTTCATCTAAGGATAAATCTTCATAATAAATGATGCACGTGCACTTTCTGGTGGCTATTTTAAAATTTATAAACATAAGTTATGTCTGCACCCCCATTATCAAAATCAAAGATAAGTGAAATCTCTGCAACTAAAAAACCTAAGAAAGAAAATATCTGTAAGGTGGTAATTCAAATTTATCATTAACCATTTTATGAAGCAAAAACAATTCAGCATGATCATCCATCAATAATAGAGGATGTTTTAGGGAATAAGACTGAAGACTTCAAGAAAGTAGACCAAGGTTCAATTGGAGACATAATCATTCAATCTCACTGAGGCTTAATAGTACAATTAAAAACTATTTTATCTCTATTTCATCATCTATAACTAAAGATATTATCTTAATCTTGTTTAAAGGAATCATTCTGAGGATAATAAGAGATGATGAACATAAATGTCACTTGAACACTATATAATTGTTTTATTATTTTTAGAAGAGAAATCCAATGCTGAACTCATGATTTTCAGTAAAATTTATTAATACCTCTGTCACAACTGGATAGATAAACTGAAACTTCTAAAAGCTACTTTTGTTTACTTTCTTAGAGAGAAAGTTTAAAAACTAAAAAAAAGTTTTCTCTAATCTTAGAGTAGAACATGAACATAACAGGTGAAAATTGCATTACTGATCACACATAATTTTTTTTAAAAAAACTGAACTCCATTATTGTTTCCAGTAACAAATGTGTTTGTATTATACTGTTGCTACTATGTATGTATTATGTATGCTTGCATATTTGCCTAGCAATTTTGAACTTAGAGCCTGGCTAATCTATTTCCTTTCTTAATGTATCAGATTCTATTATAAATCAATTATTACAATATTACTTTATGCACACTTGTACCTCTTAGAGTATATACATTCATAGAAGCTTAAATTTTAACACATAAATCAAATAAAAATTATTTAGTGAGTATACTGACATGAGAAGGATATTATACACCAAGACTTTGAAACAATTCAGATCTTCCAAGAAATGCAATATTTAGATTTATTACTACATAGACCTCCAAAGCCAAAAAGAAGCAATATATAAATAATAGTATAAGAAAGGGGTTAAAAGTAAGACCACTAGATAACATATTTCTTTGAGCTTTAGTAGCTTCAAATATTAAAATGACTACTCTATGCATTTACTGATGTAGGTAGGAATTAATTCAATATATAATAAATTGTAGACCTTCCTCTGTCTTAAACTTAATTCTATATTTCCAAATTAACTAAATTTCTGACCATTAAATTTTGCCAACAACTTTTCAAAAGCAAAATTTATAAAACATTTTTTTTCTCTTCTCTTCGTATTTCTACCTATAAATATTTTACTTTCTGTTGATGAGATGGAAATAGTGTTTATGCATCATATTTTCTAGTTTATCTTCAAAGGTCTAATGTAACCTATTTTATTTTATATGTTTTTTTAATTGGGAGATTTTTATTAAATTACTATTCACCATGACAGAATAAGATCTAGCATTAGGACAGTAGGAAATGCTGTTACATGCATACTTTCAAGTGACAGGGAGAAATTAATATTTTCCTTTAAGAGAAAGGCAATTGCTATTTTTATTTAAAATACCATCTATTAATAAAAGAGCAATAACTCTCCAGGAATTACCATATTTATTATAAATATGTAAATTTTTACTATTATAAATATAGTAAATATTTATTATAAAAGTAAAACAATAAATTTTCATTTATAAAATGGTATCACTCTTGTTTTCAGTCCTATTAACATAATTTTAAGGTAGAAAAAGGCCTCCGGAGAGAATAATATATAAGACTTGGTTACTACAAAGAGGTGTTCTAAACTTTCCTTTTGATGTCTCATACTTTATAAAAGTATATATTGTGCAATTCTACCTTATCAAAAAATAAAGGAGTATTCATCATTTAATGTATGTAAAATTACTTCCCAGTGCCAAATAAATGGTTCAGTTATGTAACAATAATAAATATATAGAAAATAAAAATTATCAAATATCTTCTAATTAAAGAAAGTATCTACTGGCTGAAAAAAATGTAATATAACACTGTACTATTTGAGATTCTTTTGAAAATAGTAGTAATAACAGTATTTTAATGAAAATAATATATTTGGCATCTTCTATAGGACAGAGCAATGAAGCATAATCTCAGAGCAGCTGGGATTTCAGGGCTGCAGGGTATACCTAAGCCTCTGGACACAGATGCTGACCTGAAGACTACCAATAAATTCTGGTGCACACCAAGTTTTAACTTTGATCAAGTATTCATAAAAGCTCCAGCCTTTTAGATTGTACAGTTTGTACATGTGCTAAGGGGTAATGTAAGAAAGGAAAACTTTCGTGTCCTCTCTGTGCTATATATGATGAGATAGCCAGGGCTGATTGTGAAGAATGCTGTGTTCTCACAAAGAACGTCATGAGAACAGTGAACATTACCATAAAACTGTACCACACACGCCATTTTTGAAACAAGAGGTTAATGTTTGAAAATGTAAGCAGTGAATACTGTAGGAAAAAAAAAAAACAAATGCGACATGATTATTTTTAATGACAGAAATAAAAGACAATGCTAAACAACATTTTGGAATCATTGCCTTAACAGAAATATATCATCAGTTTTTTACCACTGGGTTTTTTATGCATGTTAAAGTCATATAATTCTGTGTTGGCAGTAAATTTTATTTTTGCTTCAAATTTTTAATGTTATTTCAGAGTTTGAAATACAATTAATTTCATATAAACAATTCTTCCTGAGGAGCAAATATATTCCAATGTATTTTAAAAAACGATATTTTGTAAAATATGGATTTTTATTATCATTATCTTCCAAGTAATTACTAATGGTCTAAGAAGCCCTGATTCAAAGTAGTTTAGTTTTCAATGTGTATTTCATAGTTTTCTTCGATGTTGAAAGGGTGAAAAAGAAATATTGCTTCAATATCATAGCCTGAACTTGAAGCAAAAATTGTGGTTGTACTGAATTGCAACTTAGGGGTAATTTCAAAGCAATTTCTTTTCAAATTATGTTATGAACACTCTAAGTACATAGTCCTTTGATTTTTTTTTTTTTTTTTTTTTTTTTTTGTGGAATGTTGCTTTATATAACTTTGGGTAAAATGCTGCTTTTCCTTTGTTTTGCAACCTCAAATTGATAACGGTATGCTATCTACAGATATTGATACTCAAAATTTACCTGGAATTCTCTAAAAATCATTATCTGAGATTTTAGAAGCATGTTAATCCAAAAGTAGTGACTTGGTTTTCTGCACAAAAGTAGCAAAATCAGCTGATTTATATAACAAGATACAGACAAAAAATAAATAGTACCATTTGATTATGTTAGATCATTTGTTCTCATGGTAACACCTTGTCAGAAAAATCAATTATTTAATAAACATTTCCTAACACAAAGAAAAGAAACACAGAAAGGGAGACAGAAAGAGATAGATTAGATAGATAGTGACAGAGAGAAAAAGCAAGCAAACCATCTCAAAGTTACTCCATGATACACAAAGCATCCACAGAGAGATGCAAATTCATTTTCAAAATTTACAGTCTGTTTGCATACAACTTCTCAGTTTCCTTTACTAAATGTGAATGTGTAATTTATATTGTCCTATGCATTTCTTGTACATGTAGACTATATTTTGGAGCAGATTAGCACAGCAACATTGAGTGGCAGACACAAAGATTTCCCATGTCTCCTGCCCCCCACATGCACAGCCTCCCCCATTACGATTATCTCCTGCTGCGGAGGTAAATTTGCTCAAACTGCTAAACTTGCACTGACACACTATCACCCAATGTCCACAGTTTATTTTAGGCTTTAATCCTGGAGCTTAATATTCTATGGCTTTGGACAAGCTATAATGACAGGTATCCACCATCAGACTGTTGTGGACAGTATTTTTACTGCCCTGTAAATCAACCATGCTCTACTTGTCCAACTTTTGTTTCTCACTTGCCCTGGTAACACTGATCTTTTCATTATTTCCATTTTCATCTTGCACAGCAGGTCATGAGTAAGGAATTATACAGCATGTGACTTTCTCGGATTGGCTACTTTTAATTGGCAAATGCAGTTAAATTTTTCTTTGTCTTTTTCATGGTTTGTCAGTTTACTTCTTTTTGTGTAGAATAACAGTCCATTGTCTGGATGTACCACAGTTTATCCATGTAGGTCATGAAGGACAGATTTGTGGCTTCCTCTTTTTGCTGCTATCCACAGCTATTATAAGAACTCATTTTTAATAAACTTATTCTAAATTTATTCAATTATGAATAAAACTGACTAAAATATCCATGTGTAAGTTTCTATGTGGTCCATTTTTGACTCTTTGGGATCCGAAGATGTACAGTAAAGAGGAGAGAGGGAGAATGTTTTTAGTTTTGAAGAATCCCCCAAACTGTCTTGCAAAGTGTGTGCGCTGTTTTGTGGCTGTGTGCACCCACCATGAACGAGAGTTCCTGTTGCTCCACATCCTCACCAGCACTGAATGTTGTCACTCTGGATTTTGGCCATTCTGACATGTTGGTAGTAACACTGTGTTTATGTGCATTTCCCTCATACCATCTGAAGTGGGTTAAATTTTTATATACTTCGTTGCCATATTTATTTCTTTTTTCATGAAGCATCAGACTTTGGAAACTTGTTTTGATTTTAAAGAGAATAAACAATAAAAATGATCCAGAATTTCAAAACAAGATGATAGGAAATTAACAATGGTTATGATATTGCATATTATTGACTTAAAAATAGTTGCTCAGCTTACCAGATATAGACATACAAAAATAATCAAACAATATAAGCACTAACTGTTCTGTCAATGAACTAAGAGAATGAGTAGTACAATTATCTTAGCTGTGTGTCTCTGTGTGTGTGTATATATATATATATATATATATATATATATATATTCATTTCCTTGTTTTCTCTTTTCTCTCAACCCAGTTCTTTCTTTTTTAATAGTTTATTTCCCTTTCACAATATCTAACATTTTGGATCTTATTTACTTTCTTAGTTTCTTACACTAGGGAGACGATACGATATTGACACATGCGAGTCTGATTTATTTCATTTTGAGTATGGTTTCTAGTTGCATCTGAAAGCCTTGAGTTTACCTTTCTTCATAGCTAAGTAGTACTCCATTGCATAAAAATACCACATCTGTTTTGTCTGTTCCTCAACTGATGGGCATTTGGGTTGTTTCCAAATCTAGCTATTAAAAATTGTGCTGATATAAACATGGGTGTACACATATCACAGTGGTATGACGTTTTCAGTTCTTCTGTAACAATATCCAGAAAGAGAATAACTGGATTGAATGTAACTTCTAATCCTAGTTTTTTTAGGAAACACCACACTGATTTCACAATGGTTGCTACCTCAATCTGATAAAAGGAATCTGTGACAAACAGCCAGTATCACACTAAGTGGGCAATAACCAAGAATTTCCGACCTACAATCATAAATAAGACAAGGATGCCCACTATTAAAATTCTTGGTAACATTCTGGAAACATTACCCAGAGCAATTAGACAAGAGGGAGAAATAAAATATGGAGCATTTTTTTTCATTGGATTGAAATACACTTGTCATCTTTAATCTCAACTTAGCAATTTTCCTAGATCCAACTGCAGATTTATTATCTGTCTGCTCTGAAATTGAGGAAGGAGGGAAGTGCAACAATATATAGTAGTTGTATATTTCCCAGACCTTGTAGCCCTTATCCAAGTTAGTGAGTTTGACCTTTACAAATAGTAGAAAGTGGGAAATAAGGCAAGTAGAAAAGTGGAGAAGATTAGAAAGGAGGAACAGAGAAAAAGCATAGGGAAAAACTATGGGAGTAGAGGGTCAGATAGTGAATAAGTACAGCCAATTACACACCACATCTGGCTAACTCAAATACTCACACATTTAGATGATTACACTATTTCCAAGTTATAACCAAGTCATTATAGTTTGTTTCCAGTTAATTTAAAATACTCAATATAACTGTTTAAAAGTATAAATAACTACTTCTATAAATTGATGTGAATAGGATCATCCATCAATGACTTTAAAATATTCAAATCAGAATAGGTAGCGACTGTATTTTGCATAGAAATTTTATCTTAGAAGATATGCACTTTACAAACGTGTTGTTATAACAGCTGCATGCAGTAATATCTTTAAAATTTTAAAAGTTTTAAACTTCTGAAATCAAGATTGATTATCACTTAGAACGCGCCAAAAATATAACTGACAAAATGATTTGAACATATATAGCATCTGTTTTTGCAGGTGGAGTAACATGAAATTGTAGACCACATTGTAACTTTTATTCTTTATTTTTTTTTCTATCAATCTTTCAAAACTGTTCATATTTCAGAATGATTTTTTTAGCCTCCAGGTTTGTAAGCGTATTTACAGGAAATGCATTGAGGCTTCCAGAAATCAGACAGTAATATAGATTCAGAATTGTGAAGCTGTTGTTAAAGAAGTTCAATGAACACATAAGATCCAAACGCTAAGTAATTTAAGGAGTCCCTGGGTTTTTAACTGCACCCTCTTGTTTCATTATAAATTAGAATCCAAATAAGCTTAACTCCTATAATCCAAATTTATCATTAAATTGATAAATTGAGCTGAAGACTTCCATTTGTTGTTATCTTTTAACATAACTATGAATATTTCCTCACTGCAAAGACAGCAAAATCGAAGATTAATTCTCTGAGGAAAGGTAACAGTCAAAATTTGTATGAAGTGAATGCCTAGTCTCAACTCTCAACTCTTCGTGAGTTATATAATCTTTAAAAACCTGTACTTGTAAGAGAAAAATGTCCACCCATGGACAGTCATTCTATTTTAGAAGTGTTTGGGGGTTGTTAGTTATAACTAACACAAACAGACCACAAACAGCCAGCCTTTATGCACGCTAACTCCTTCAAATGACACTTTCTCCAGAATATCAGTACACACAACCGTGATTCAATATATACTTTGTGCATTGAGTTTATATTGTAATCTGATGAGTAGTTATTGTTGTAGTGGAACTGCCTCCGTTCTGAAGATGAAGAAGCCATTTTTCCACTTCTATGTAAAGGATAAGAGGTCTGAAGTCACGTCTTCTCTGTTTGTACTCAAAGAACATGAGTGATAAATTATGCAATCCTAATTATCAATTTATACATCATCAATGCGTATTTACATCTCTATACCTCATTACAAATTTCTATAAATTCCATAAATGAATAATACTTGTCTAGAATTGTATTGCGATAAGTATATACAAAGTGCCTACAGATGTTAGAGAAACGTTGACGAATTCAGTACTAGATATTCTCCTCTTCTTCCTATTCTTTATCTTGACATTTATGTTAAAAGACACATTTCCATCAATACCTCTCTGTAACCCTCACTTCGTCCACACTTATCCTATCCATCTTGACAGTTTCTGAAGCAGTTCTGAAAGTCCTCTTTGGTAATAGTCTTAACAAGGCTTGATAAAACATACAATAATAAAAAATATGATTCTTGTTCATCAGAAAGACGGACTCCCTAATATGGCATGGTGTGCTTCTTTACATCTGTTTCACTGGATTTGGTTCTGACTTTTCCTTAATGTTAAAATGAACAAGAAATGTAAACACTCTGGGTTCAGAATATAGTGGCATCCATGACAACCAACCTAAGAATGCAAAGAGGACTTCCAGAACTGCTCTACAAAGTGGCAAAACGATGGGGCAAGTGCATTTGACATTTTGAGGGAGATTAATTGCAAAGTATCTTTTGCTGTAACAATTTTTTTTAAAATTTAAACAATTACTGTATTTTCCCTCAAACTTCATATACCTACTCCAACACATCAATTTTTAAAAATTAGTTTTCAAAAAAATGTTTCATAATATGTGATGGTTTAATTTTAAGGAAAATTTAAGGCATAAAACATGTACTGAATAAGAATATTTGTGCTTTAAGTTATTCAGGCTGAAAGTTTGACTAATATGGGCTACTAAAACAGATATAATCCATAGTTTTATTTCACAAATTTTAAAACACATTTTGATTGGAAAAAAAAACCTGATGTTGATAATTTGAAAAAAATACTTTATATTGTGTATATGGATCATTTTCCATAAACATGCTGACAGATTTCTTAAAATGCTTCAAAATTCATAAACAACAATGTTACAATATAGCAGTTTTACTAATCATATTTAATATTATGTTGTTTTCAATTGTACATAAATTAGTACATCTGAAAGACATTTTTCAAGCAAAAGTTACCCACTTCTTATAAAAAACTGTTATTTATTTAAACTGATTATAGTCAGTACTTTCATACTGGTAGTATCCCCAGAAATATTTATTATAATGTAAGAGAAAAATTCTTTGTAAATAACAGTTACCCAAAATGCATTCTTTATCCCAATTTCTTTCTGATGTAGAATACATAATGATTCTGATTGTATTTCTCTATTAATGCAACTTGTGATATATTCAAATTATTAACTGAAGGCATAAAATACATTTATTTAGGGTGGTTGTTGATTTATAATGGCAGAACAAAGGATTGGTCAGATACAACGGGGAGTATAATTTCTTAAACAAAGTTAACAATAAAAGATTCTATTTCAATTTTATGTTAAATCACTATTTTCAAAAACATGAAAAATTAATGTCATTATTATTGTTATTATTATTATTGTCCTCAAAGAAATATATTAAAAGCTATTTAGTGCACATCTATTAGTTAATAGATCAATTTTCAGATAGCAGGAAGATTTTGATTCTTTCTTTACAAAACCTGATTCTATACCCGTGTATCTACTGCCAACTAGACAACTTACTGGATTATATGTCCACTAATAATATAAATATTAATTATTAATCAATTTGAAGTTTAAAATCATTGCTTTTTTACCCTCTACATTACATTGGATACTGAAATTGAAAGATATATTGAAAGAAAATACCAAGGAATAAATGAAAGGAAAATACAGAAAGGAAAATACAGAAGAAAATTTACTCAGCTATTAAAGATACATTTTCTTTTGTAGGGAAATGGCTGTAATTCAAGTGAATAAACTGAAATAAACTGGACTCACAGGTTAAATACTGATGGACTTCTCTTAAATGAGAATTGAAAAATATAAATAAGATCAAAACAAAATAAAAAAGAAGATAGGGAACACAGAAGTAAAATGTGTAGAGACAGGAAGGGAATCTAAGGGTGTGGTGAGATAGGAGAGAGGAGAGGGCAAGGAGAAATAACACGGATTAAGATGCAATACGTAAACGTACCAATACCCTATGACAGATTTGTTCACTGTGTATTACAAAAAATACTACAAAAATACTTAAAATTTCTCAAACAATCAAAGTACATGCATACTAGTAAATTTTCTTGATTCTTGATGCTATCATTAGAGCACTGTGATATTACCAGAGAATTCTAATGTTTTCTTAAAAGATGTCAGTCCAACTGAAAGATTCAAACCAACATCTTTAGTTTCACCAATATTACTTTGAAAAGAAATTTTGGTAATGCAGTATTTCTTCCTGCAAGGACATTTGCTATCCAAGAAGAAGATATATCATAAGAAACATGAACTTCATATAACATTATGATAGTTATTTTATTCCCAATATGATTCCAATATCTGCAAAATGTAAAAGACATTTAAAACTTAATTAAGAACTGAAAATACTCTCTTGTCTTAGGTATAGTATCAGAAAAAGTGGACCAATAAATTTAAATTTAATTATAATAATGAGAGGATGTTATGGGGACACTTTATTGTTTTTTAAAATGTACATCTACTTTAAATACATTCAAATGTCCCATTTATTAAAATCCAAATTATGCATTTCTTTTGTATTGAAAAATATTTATTGAACAGCTACTACGTGCCAGTACACATTAAAAGACCATCTTTAGATACGGTCTTTGGTTATAAAGCCTTTGGATATTTCATTAAAGAGGTACTCTCTAATATAGATGTATATATATATATATATATATATATATACACACACACACACATATACATATACTTTTCAGTCACTCCTAAATCTCAATTAAATGGCAACAACATCAAATACTGGCAAGTCCTGAGAACAGAAGTCTGTCTTCCAACTGAAAATGGATCATCATTCATGTATACTGAGTCTTAAATTGGTACAAAAGGACAGGAACAAAGAAACAGACTATCAACATTCATAAGCAAACTTTACTTCAGAGGTACTAAGTGGAATTCAATACAACATTAAAAACTTTGGTATTCTGAAAATAGGCTTGTGGTTTTGAAAAAAATGTTTAATGTAATAAAAGTGATATTTTAAGATGATACTGAGAATATGCAATATTAGACAAGTAGCAACTAAGAAAAAATTGAGATCAGTATGTAAGTCACCTGTACAATTATTAAAATTTAAGGACATGAACTAACAGGTTAGTGGTATAGATTTCTGTCTTGTATATATGTATATGTACATATATACGTATATACACACATATACATATATAATTTGTATTTTCATTGGTTTTTTAATCATTTTTCATCTTGTAACCTGAAAAATTACTTTGAAGGTAACAATATACAGTGTAATAGCAGTGCTAATCTCCTATTATTTTGTTTTGAAATTGTCTATTAAATTTTATACTTTTTTGTCATTTCAAAGCTAAAAAAAAATTAAGGCAATGAAAGTTATCTAGTGGCAATAGGCAAATAAAAGGTTGGAGTAGTTAATGTGATAGAAAGTGAGCTTGGTGATATTTTTTCAAAGAACTAGAGCAAACTGAGTGGAGAATATAGGACTATTTTCTTCAAATCTGACTAACTGGACAATATGAGAGAGACAGAAAACTAAAGAAAGAAATAAGCTAATTTGACACGGTGTCTGCCTGTTTCCCAAGCTGGGCCCAAACTTGGTCATTCTCCTTCTCAATCTCCCAGTGTGTGGGGATTATAGGAATGTGCCACCATGCCCAAAGTCCCTATAACCTACAGTAATTTCTAAACATAAACTTGAGGATTTAAATATATTGAGCCTCCATTACATAATGGGCCATTGAAAGGAACTCTCACAAAATAAATTTTAAGTGCCTAAATAGAGGGAGAGAAATTACTTACTGAAGTGACCAACATATCATGCTAAAAGCAGTGTTGTGTGGATTCATTTATGAGAGAGAAAGACAGAGACAGAGAGAAAGAAGGAGAGAGAGAAAATAGGAGAGTGAGAATATTAAAGAATATATGATTATCAAAATTTAAAAAGCCTAGAAACCAAGATATATCCACAGTTATCCCTATTTTTTCAGATTTTATTCTTTTGGACCATTTCTAGCAGAATGCTCTGCTAAATCATGTCTGAATGCCAGAGGTAACTATAGAGCACGTACTAACAGGACAGAGCACATAGATTAGGATAATGTTAACTTAAATCCTCAAATATGGAATGGACTCATTGATCTGCCAGTGACCTGAATTTAAATTTCATCTATCTCAGCAAAAGCATATGAAAAGAAGATACATCAGTCCAAGTGCTTAATAATGTCAACTTTTCCTATGTGACTTAAATTTTAAATTATTCATCATTCGTATTAAATTTATTTAAATTCCTTTCGAATTTGTTAATATGCTGGGTCATACTGAATGAGCTTCACAGTTGTATTACCTATTCAAAGGTAGTAAATACTTAGATTTATGTTGGTTCTGAAAGAGATCCTCAAGTCCCCATTAGATTGCAGAGTTGGATGACAGCCCCCCACAGTTCACTACAATGGACTCTGCTAGAAAATATTTATTAATCTTCTTCCATATAATTCTCCCCAACATCTTTTTTTCCTCCAACATCTTAAGAACTCCAAACACTTTTTTCTTGAATGATCTCCAACTTTTAAAAGAAACGTTTTAATATGTTTTCTTCCTGAGATATTCCAATACAATACTTCATAAATTTCTAGCTGTAAATCTACTGTACTTTTACACTCTGGTATCTGTTTTCCTCAAACTCTTCCTGGTGAGGACCAGCAGGCTTTTAGAAATACTGTGGTGTAGTCTTTACAGAAACTGGTACAGAATTGGTAGTTATCTTTTATCTAAATCATGTTAAAGCTATACAGCTTTCAGTTTTGCTTCCTACATGCCGTGCCTATTTTAAATGTATTTATTATCTTTATCACATAAACATTTTTCCAAAACTCTGAATGTTTGACTTGTTTACTACTAGAAGATACTTCATGGTAAAATATAGTTTTCATATTCTCTAACAAGGTACAATTTAAGTCTTTAAACTATTGAATTTCCTTGAAGAACTGAGAACACTAAGTTTTAAAAAATCTACAATTTTGTTTCAAGAACGAAATACTGAGAACTACTAGGTACATTTTGAAAAACAGTAACAAAAACAAGCAAAAAATAAATTTTTCCCAAATCTTGTGACAAATAAAATGATGAGCTGCATTTTATAATGCTGTCAAAATATTTTTAAAATATGTTCAATGATAATGAAGAAAGATATCTGTATGAGTCCTAAATTGAAATTTCCCATGCCTAATTTTATCATTTAAAATTAATAGACTTTAATTTAAATGTTTGAATTCCTTTAGAAGATGCTTCTAAACTGATTTTTCAATAGATATGTAATATTCTGTTTCCACACAAATCTATTCTTTGGAAAACTGTTCAAACATTTTAAAAGATAATTTTGAACATTCATGGAAAGAATGTTTACTATTTGGAATAGGCATTTTATCTCTAAATGACCTTTAAATATTCTTAAAATTTCTTAGTTTTATAGCACCAAGGAAATCTGTCTCTAAATTTACCAGGTAATCTGAAAGAACCACCATATTTCATGTCTCCATGATCATCCACAGAGGGCTCTCATCATGTAATTTATTCTATCTATTCCTTAACTCTCAAAGACCCATATAAAGAGGAGGACATACTATCTATGCATAGAATTTCCATTTTTATTTCACGAACCTATAAATGTTTAAAAAAAAAAACAAATCTAAAACTGTTTTCAAATCTGGAATTGTGATTGGATGAAAAGATTTTCAATGCAAAATTTTTCAGCAAAAGTCAATGTAAAATTATTCTAAACTCTAAATTTCACAATTTATAAATTATTAATTACAGAACTAATGCAGATGAACAAGTATAGCCATATATTTGTAAATACTAAAATATTTTATTTTTTGGTAGTGGAATTATGAATCACCTCAAATTGTATTTTCAGTAAACTCAATTTCACTGTTTTAAAAATAACTGTATAATACAGCATACCTAACATGATTTATTTCTAGTGCTTTATAAATATTTGGTAAATTCATAAGTTAACACATACAGAGGAATCAATCAATGATTCCTTGCAGCCTGAAAGTCTTATCTCTAGTTGGGCATACATACAAAAAATTTAGCGCCCAGTCACATTTTGTTTGGCTAGTATGAAGCAGGAATCAATTCTTATTTCTTTGACTTTAAGCTCTCATAATTTTTTCTTGAATAAAACCCAATCACCTCACCTATGCCTTATCTATTACTCCATAAATCAATTCAGAAGCAGCTGTGTGGTAAGTGAAGATTTTAGAAGACAGAATGTTGCCCATTTGGAAGAAACATTGGATAATGAGATGCATAGACCAGCAAGCTCTCATCATAACATTTGCAGGAAAAGTAGAATAGAATAAATAGAAAAGGGAGTGTGTGTTTTGTAACTGCATGAATTAGAAAACTATGTGAGTATGTAACCATAAATATTTGTCAGCAGTCAGGTAGATAATAGTTTAAAGAAAACCCTTTGGTAAAACTTCCCTAGCCAACCATCACTAAATCTTGTGTTAAATCCTATATATTGTTACTGATCATCTGCTATTTTCTAGGATTTTCAACTGGGTTAAAAGTGTAAGCTCTGACTTATTTAAAATCAATAAAAATAAAGGCTGAGTTTGGCTATGAATTGTGCAAAGTGAGAATAATAGCTCTGTGAGTGTCAGAATATTTGTTATATGTCTATTATCAATCTGCAAAGATTTCATGGTTAATTCACTTGGTTGCTACATAGAGACTTTCAATGCGTATTTGAATCAGTCATATGTGGCAATAATCACAATAGTGTAGATTTGAATATTTTATTAAAGAAGAAAATACATCTTATGTTTTCTTTTACTTAAATGTATTTGACAACCAAGTCCTTATTGTTGTATTATGGGATACATCACATGCTTAGAATAAATTGCATAGTGCCACTATGAGATGTCACATCATGTATGCTGGTACTGAGTCTTTAGCTCAAAAGGCTAATTCTTATAGCTACTTGATGTTTATAAGATGTACATGAGAATTTTAAGAAGAGTCCTGAAGGAGATCTATAGTTCCTCAAGCAGCACTCTGCATGTCTGATCATGCATGCAGATGAAGTTGTATCTATAGCTTTAGGACAAAGAGTGAAAATGGCCAGATTTTATTTTTTTCTTTACGTTTGATGTTTGAGAAAATGCTATTAGATATGATTTAATCATGCATAATTCCTGTGATAGATTTAAAGGTGAAGTGAAATGGTTTACTCTGGGAGGCCATTTTTACACAGAGCCTTAGTTATGGCTGAGAGTAAGTTAGCACTGAGAGAACTACTTGGCAGTGACTGCCATGATAATCGCAGATGCTGCTGTAGCAATGTAGGTTGGAGTCATTTCAGCACATGTGAATAGGGTTCCCTTGTTGCTAAATGATTTGCAAAAGCAGATAAAACTATTTGTATTCATTTGGGGCACAGATTAGAGACATTTCTTTGCAAGAAGTTTTCAAAATTTGTGGACCTAAATTTGTTTTAGAAGAATACAGATTCACCTAAACCACAAACTTGATTTTTGAGTTTGTCAGTTATACCAGTTTCATATATTATGTTATTCCAGCACCAACGTTTTGAAGTGAATCTTTTCTTTGCGCTGCTTTTGTATACTAGGGGTTCTATTAAGCTAACGAACCTACATGTGGGAGTTAGGTAATTTGTTTTTGTAAAGTAGCAACCATCTAGTAACAGCTCCAGTGGAAACCTGTTTGCCTTCTATATCAGTTAGATCTAGATTTGAATCTCTGTTTTCAGATGCATGAACTGCAGCATGTGGCAGCACACACCTATAATCCCAACATTCCAGAGACTGTGGTGCAAAGATCAATGGGAGTCTGACGCCAGTCTGGGCGACCTGAGCAAGTTCAAGGACGCCCTGAACTACATAGTAAGATCTTATCTCAATAAACAAACAAATAAACCAACATGCAAATAAAATGTTATTTTAAAATGCATTAATTGTAAATAAAACTTACTGAGCTAATATCAGGGTCAGTCCAAATCTGTTTCCTCATTTTCAAAATGAAGTTGAAGAGAAGATTAAATAGTAGCTTTAAAGCAGTAAACAATGATAGTTTCCTTTCTTATCTCTTTATCCTTTTTTTTTTCCTGGTGGATAGGTTGAGCACCTCAAATCTTAACATCAATAATCTATGATTAAAACTTTTGAGTGTTATGTTGACTCTCAAATTTTTTGGATTTTGACACATTTTGAATTCCATATTTTCAATGTAAGGATAATCAATCATTTGGGGATTTGCACATACAGACAAATTCCAAAAACTCCTGAATATGAAACAATCCTGGTCCCAAACGTTTGGAAAACGGACACTAAGGAATATTAATGCTCTACTAAGTGTGTAGAACCCCATGAAGATTTTATATGGTATCTTATATGTACAAGTGCGCACACACATGCACTCATTTGTAACTCAGAACCAATTCAAATTAAAAGACATTAGAACCAAGTGAAATTATTTAAAAAGTAAAACATTATCTAAACTATATTTAATGGGAAGTAAAATTTAAAGTTCAATGAGTATAAATGCATGAATGGAGCAGTAAGACATTTCAAAGTCGCATTTTAAAGACTTTGTAAAACAAACCGGTGAAGATTTACTTTTTAAAAATGTAGTTTATGTTAAATATCCCCTATAATATTATTTACAATCTTATAGAGCACACTAACCAGTCTTTAAAACTTCATCTATATTAATACTTCATGTATACAGCGTGAAGAAACCAAGACTAGTTCTCAGTAAGTATGGTTACTCATTGAATCTATCTGAAAATCATTTCCCAAACACTAAAGCAATCATGAGACAGTCTGTAAGTAAACCTATCCATTGCATAGAGCAGAACATGAGCTTTGGAAACAACAAAGTAGTTTAGAAGTTGGATAAATAGGTCCCTAAAAAGAAAAACAAACTTTGGTTTAGAACAACAGTAAAATAGTAATAAATTATAATGAAAAATGAAATGAAAACAAGAAACTTTTCATGAGGAGAAAAACATCCACAGGGATCTCAAAGATGTATCAATTGGGACCGTGATAAATACATGTGAAAAGGAACTGAGTATTGATAATTATGAGAAAGCACAGAAGAGTATCCCAATGTACAAGGAGAATTCATAAGGCACATAAGTAGAGTCTCCAATTTCAATTTAACAATAATAATATAAAAGATGTTAAACCCTTTCCCTTTCCCTAAAGACAGACAAAAGTGGAGAGGAGGAAGACAGTAGGTAGGATGAAGCTGAAGTCTAACAAGACTTCTACATCATGGGAGAATGATAGCATGAGTTAAGTATTATAAACAAAATGCCATGTGGGTAACACAAAGTCACAAACACAAGTTCAAGCGAAAAAAGTGCCAAAACTGAATGGACAGCTCTATTAACAAGAAGTATCTGGCAGCAGAATGAAGGAACATGATCACTCATTCATAAACCCATTGAATAGAAAGAGACCCAACATCTGCATGTATCATGAGCTGATCCAGATGTTGGGAGACAATGAACAACAAAATAACCCCTAATCTCATAAATAATCATACAGGCTACCGAGAAGACAAAAGTTGAGAAGATAATCACATAAATAATGTATAACCAGAAAATAATGAGTCATAAAATATATTTACAAGAGGAATTTAGTTGTTTTAGAATGTTGACACAAGTTCCAAAAGAAGAGACACTTTAGATAAAATGTGGTATGACTTTGTGGAAATTGAGGGAGGGGAAAAGGTATTACAAGAAGGATGAACTTCAACAAAGATCAGAGAGAGACAGAGACAGAGACAAAGAGAGACAGCCACAGAGAGAGACAGAGGTGTTAGAGCTGAGAGAGATGGACTTGCACCGTGATGAGTGCAACTGGGTGTCATGGGAGGAGCCAAGAGAGAACTGTGTTTTTGTTGGGTATTTCTAATAATTAAAAAGCCATTGCAAATTATTTCATTTGTGAAGTAGTTCACTAACATAATATCTGTATTGAACACTGTCTACAAGGTCTCTATATTTTAACACCATTTTCCTGGAAGTTAAATACTATCTATAGTAAATTCATACTTTCTAATGAAAAACAAAGGGCAATTACCCTAAGACTGCCATGCTAAGAATAGAAAATGTTTGCTTTTAAAACAGAAAAAAGTAGATGTATGCATGGTCTGACTGTGACATCTGTCACCCATTTATTGCCAGGTTGGATTTGGCTAATCTGGCTGGCTTGGTGGGTGTCCTCATCCTTCCTGACCATTCAAGATGCATCCCTCACAGCTGCACATCCTGTCAAAGAGGAAGATCTTCCCCAGTAGGGAAGGACCATTTTCTCTATCCAGTGCATACTTTAAAAGTAGCTATACTCTCTTGCTACAAACTTCAAACAAGTTCTTTTAAAAAGTCAAACCCTCACAGGGGTCCAGGATTTAACTCAGCAGCACACGCCCTCGCCTGGCAAACACGAGGTTCTGAGTTCTATCCTTGGTACAAAAAACAAACAAACAAACAAACAAACAGACAAACAAAAAAAACCAACAACAACAAAAAAACCAATAACAAAAGATCCAATCAAAAAATGGACTGAAATGAATAGACAGTTCTCAGAAAATGTACATATGTCTAATAAATACATGAAAAAAAATTCAACATTTCTTACCACTAGAGAAATGTAAAGTTAAACAACTCTGAGATTCTGTCTTATACCAGAATAAATGGTTATCATCAAAAAATCAAATCATAACAAATGCTGGCATGACTGCAAGGTAAAAGGCAGATTTATACCTTGTTGGTGGGGGTGGAACTACTACAAGCACTGTAGAAATCTTTATAGAGATTCCTGAAAAAATGAAGTAGAAATTCCATTTGACCCTGCTCTTTCCCTTTAAGGATCTTTCCTAAAGAGTTAAAAACACCACATGACAATGATCCGTGCATATCCACATTTATAGCATTTGAGAAAGGTCTATCTTCCTACTTCTTATTATCCATCTCTTGCTCTGAATTTATATTTCTGGTTTCTTATATCAAAGAAATCATGTGATATTAGCTGTGTTTCTGATTTATTGCACTTGACATTACAGCCTCAAGGTACATCCATCTTCCTACAAATGACTCATTGTCTTTTACTTTTGATAGTTGACATGGCTTCCTAATGCACAAAACATCTGCTTCTTTTTAATCACCATTTCAATACCATGTCAATTTTCAAAATTAAGTTGAAAGCACTTATGATAAAATTAGAGCTTAAATTTTCAACTCATGGCGTTGTCTACAACTCCAAACAACTCAAATAAAACACAAACTTTTACCTTAGCTTTTATGTATCTTCCTAAAAACTTACTACGTGGAGAAGGTCTCCAGCAGTCAGCTTTGAGGTGACCACAGAGTCAAGAATAAGGATAGATGCTCAAAAAGTCCAGAAAACACTAAAGCAAAAAGGAAACTTTCTCCTTTCTTGTTCTCCAGCTGGAGAGTTTCACTCTTTAATCTATTTTATTCTGGTGCAATACTGTATATAACACAGTCTTTTAAAAAACTGACCATACCATTCACACACACACACACACACACACACACACACACACACACACACACATTTATAAAAGCAACAACAGAAGAGGGGAAATAAAGCGACAGCTTTGATTCTCCAAGGGCATTTGAGTCTGTGGTCAGACAACACAAGAACACAGTGAAAGGAAGGCAGGGCAGAGGGTGTGCCAGTGTCCAAGGGAGGACATATAAAGAGAAGCCACCAAGAGAGCCACGTGAAGGCTGTGAACACATAGCAGTATTGTTGTAGCTTCTTATTTGCAAAATCCAAAGCGGAAAGAACAATCTTCAATTTCATTTTTAAGTAAATAAATGTTGAGCACTTCTTGTGTTCTAGATGCTGTGTTCATTGATGAGAACTGGAAGTTAAATAATTCTGTGTCTTCAAATAGCTCACAGGAACTTAAATGGGACAGATATTCAAAAGAGTAATAATTTTGATACAATGTAACAAGAAATTATACTATTTCTGTGTGGGCAAAAGAGACTGATGCCTAAATTAGTTGGGGAAAAGTAATTGAAATTGTTTTTATAAGTTAGAATGCTTGAAATTAAAAAGAATGTTGGGAGGAGTTATCCTGGTAAGGGATGGCATAAGCAAAGATAGGCACCAAGGCAGAGTAGTGTACAGTGTGGGGAATGTCAAGCGGGATTGTGGGAGACCCAATTATGAGCTAAGGAGTGTGAAAACACTGAGCTGGGTGACAACACATCACTAAATCATTACAGGATGTCACATTACACAGTTTGGATTTTATCCTGAATGTAGTGGTTAAAAATTGAAGACCGTCTTCAGAAAGGTAGTGAAATTCTCAAATGCACAAATATATTTGTATATGTAAATATATAAATGAAGTATGTATGTAAATATATAAATGAAGTATACACACATATTTATCCTGGTAAAATATGACAAAAACTCAAATTTCTCAAGTGATGGCCTCTGCAGCCTGGAATTCTATTCTGGAGAGGATGAGAGTATGAAAATATTGTAGAAGCCAGGAAATCTAAAAGTGATTTGTAGGTTTCTAGAACTTAGGTCATTTTAGAGGAAAAGACTTCAGAAGAAAGATAAAATCATTAAAGGAGATGCTAATAAACCCTGTAATTATATAAGCATGAAGCCTTGAGTGGAGACCACAGCTTATACAAAGGTTTTGGTTATTAACATTTGTATTTATACACTAGTAGCTATAGCCATAAGGCAGATAAAAGTACACATGTACAAGTATGTTCAGTGCACAAGAGAAACAGACTGAGGAAAATGCCACAAAAAGAGACAAGAAATAAGCAGGAGGAAGTTTATGAAGAATGCAAACAGAAACTGAAGCGTTCCCAACAGCAAGAGAGAACAGTCAAGAGCCCACCAAATCAGATCTTTTCCAAAGTTAATGCTTTCTAGTATCTTACCATAAATGCTTCTCAAGAAAGAAAATAATATAATAAAATACCTTTGGTTTACCAACTGCCTTTGTTTCTTCTATTTTGTGTTGCCATCCTTCACATTTTCCAACCTGTGCTAACTATTAAGGGTACAAAATGCGATTACAAATTTATACCAAAGCAAGAGAAACAACAAGGAAGTACATGAGGAGTGGGAAGGTGAGAAAGCTTCAGCTCTGCAACTGAGGTAGATCGACACCCCTCTGTGGCAAGCAGGCACCTTCTTACTCTGTCTTCTTCTCTAGGGTGGCTCAGGCAGTTCATTTTTCTTTTGGTGCTCTATGAAACAGTTCTGGAATTGGTTGGCACTTCTTTTAGGGGCAAGTGAGGAACAGAAAATAAATTCAATTCCAGCAATATACTTATGTAAATGGTGCTTATATTTTTATATGAAAACTTAAAGCCAGATATTCAAAATGAGTATCACGTTTGTTTTGACTGCCAACCCACAGCAGACCACCCCCACTACTCCTTCTCGAAGTAGCCAAGCATAACAAGAAACATAAGCAACCCAAAAACCACACATAAAACAAATCCCGAGGAATGTATGCAGAAGCTAAATAAACAGTGGAGGTCACCAAACACATGCACTGTCAGGAAAAGTGGAATGAAAGTCTGTGGAAAAAGAGAAACCACCTGCCAATTTCAAATAATTCAAGTCCAGGAACTGACTGCGGCGAGCCTACTTGCTGATCCTAGACAGTCACCACTCAGACTTTCTGTGCTTTGAACATTAGCAATAACAATATCAAGTTTCGGGCAGTGCAGAGTTTAGCACACAGGTGTTATAATCACAATTTCAATGTTGAAAGTGGTCTTACCGTATTTAAAAAATAGTAAGTTGTTTGTGGCATTTCAAAAGAAAATTTGAGAAACAAAGATGAACATCCCAAGGTTGATTCTTTGTTCCATTTGTGTTAACATCTTAATTCTTTTTGTTAAAATATTCCTGAAACTGACAGTGCCTAATCATCTAACAACTTTTCTAACAGTATGTTAAGAAGTAAGGGTCAGAATAAAAGGCGTGATACCTACAGTTATGAATCTAAGACAAAGCCCAGCAGGAGAAAGCACTAAACTCATCAACCACTCAGTACTGAACAGGAAAGCTCTAGAAAACTATGACACGAGTTTTAGTTGTGGATGCAAAGCTCAAAGCTTAAAGATTTACAGGAATCTTTTATAATAGGGGAAGCAAATTCTGAAGTAGCAAGCTAAAGTGGCATCAGGTATTGACAAGAGATGTGACAAAAGAAATTCAGAAAAGTTGTTGATACTTTTTCTTCCTATTTTCTTTTTTCTTTCTTTCTTTCTTTCTTTCTTTCTTTCTTTCTTTCTTTCTTTTCTCATTTTCTTTTTCTCTCCCTTTCTTTCTTTCTTTCTTTCTTTCTTTCTTTCTTTCTTTCTTAGAAAACAAGGATTTGGTTGTTAGAAGTTGTTGGATTATACTTGTATGAAACCGACTAACCTTATCAAAGTCTTAGGGACCAAAGTCTTTACCAAGATCTTTACCAAGATTCAGTCTTGAGAATAAGATAATTCAACAGTTTTGTGGGTAGAGAAATGTCCAGATCAGATCAGAAAATGGGCAGTAGCAACATTTCCATATATAAACTTGGCATAAATAAGAAAAATCATGTTTACAAATCAATGAGGTTCATTTTTACCAGACTGGAACATAAGGAAGTGAACTGAAGTCTAGAAACAAGAATGTGAGGTTCCACGATTTACAACACAAATTTAAATTCTATCCCAGATTAGGTCTTCAATAAATAGAATTTGGGTATAATGAGGGCATTCAACACCCATAATTCCTGAGTAGGGTATGACAAGAAAATTCTCAAACATTCTGATTGGCAGTGGGTCTCATGCGATGAGCATAATGACTGCAAAAGTCAAATGCTTATTCCAACACTTTCATGAATTCTTGTGCCATTATAGATCTCATCCATAAATAATTCAGAATAAGAGAAGAGTATAACAAAATTGGAATATGGTTAACAACTCTATAGATAGCACCCACTCCTCATAATGTGTTAATAGGCTTCTCGAGACTTTACTACAGATAGCGGAAAACTAAGGTTATAAAGAACCAAGTGGCTGGATAATCTAGCTATTGTTGTGTCATTAAAAAGATGTTCACAAACAACTCCATTAATTGAATGCTCCATTTGTGGGGGCATCAAAAGTGACAGGAAATTCACTTCTTTAGCAGGGGTCTACTCACTCTGAGGACATTTTGTGGAAACCTTACTTAAATTAGTTGTGATCTATCTCTTTGAGACTGAGATATAATTATTCATCATTTTTAATCCTTAGAATCAAATAATATTGACTCCATTAACTCTAATAAATTCCTTCACATTCTGAATGTTATCTTATGAATACTTGTCAATTTGTTTAACTCCTATTTATATTTTCAGCTAGGTAAGACATTGTAGTGAGTTAAGGAAGGAGGAGACGTGTTGCTTCTTTTCTGTTACAATAGCGATAAAAATAAAGTTTTAAAAAGAAATTGTTATTTTTATGACTGTGTGATATTGAAAACTTCCCTAAATCAACTATAAACTCCAGTCTTTTACTGCGTTATGCATAGGTTGTGAGACAGGTGGAAGAGGACTTAATTTAAAAAAAAAAAAATAGCAGATGCTAACTGCAAAAATTTCAAGAATGTGGAAGAGTTAAGAAAAATCTAAGTCAAACATTATTTTAACAGGGTCTATGCATGGAAGATGAGAAGCACAATATGAAAAGCAGGCTTTAGAAACAATATAGATATGATGTGGAAAGGGGCCAATTACAAAGAAGGGTAAAGAAATTCTGTTGGGTAACAGAATTATTTGGATTTTTTGCTTATTTGGTTTTTTTGTTTGTTTGTTTGTTATTCTTTTTGGTACCAGGGATTGAACTCACATGACCTCACGCTTGCTAGGCAGGCATAACCCTGAGTTAGATCCCCAGCCCCTCCGAATTGTTTTATAAATTGACTGTAGTAGTGAGTACAAGACTATGCATTTTTGGAACCTCATAGACCTATACAGTAAAAAGACAAAGAGGATAAATTGTTACACATGCTAACATCTCAATAAAAAATAATCTGGAATAATCAATCTATCTACTTACCTACCTAAGTTTATATATAATTCCAATTGCATAAAAATTGTTCTACCCTAAATTGTTAACAGCGGTTATTTCTTGGAGGTATGCTTATGAATTTGCTGAGAGACATTACAGTTAGAAGTAGGTACTTGAGTTGAAAGGTCATATGTAATCAAGATTGTGACAGCCATAATGAGATAATGAGAATGCAGAAATTTTGAGCAAAAAAATCATAAGAAATTCAAGGGAAGCTAATCCAATTGAGAGGTAAAAATACAATGGAAATACAGAGAAAGGGAGAAGCTTTCATTCCTCTTGCATCCTGTGAAATGTATTATTTTTGAATTTGATCTTGTGAAAAGAGGTTGCTCATCACTAACCTCAGCATTTGATAAAACGTTAACGCACGTGTGCATGCATGCACGCGCACACACACATACACACACATACACACACAAACACACTACAGAAAAAGAATTATAGCCAAAAAACAAAGATCTTTATTATGCATTTAACTGGCTCCTTGGGTAATCGCCACTTCCTTCAATTGGCTCTTTAATTATTATCTATTCTGTCTTTCTTTTTGTTATCTGTGACATGGCAAATGTTATCAAATGGTTTAGATATAAGGCATCTACACCCTTATCGGATTTGCCCAATGAAAAAGAAAGTGAGCCTAGTTGGACAAGTTTTTCTCTGTCAGTTTACAGTTGTTTCTAGTAAGCATGACATAGTTTAATAAAATCAAAGGAATAAAACTTACAAAAGAAAACAATTTGCACACATCAGATTTAGAAAAAAAGAGTTGCTTTCTAAGAATCCTTTCTTGTGAATTCTCATTCTTTAAATCATGTTTCGTTGGTGCTTTTTCAATCCAAAGATGATTCTTCTGGATCAAAAATATGTATCCTCAAAAAGAAATCAAGCTGCTTTTCAATTTTGCTAATCATTAAGTCTCAAGTTGCAGGTGTATGATAGTCTTCAATTTCCTTTTCTGACTAAGAAGACATAAGCATTAAGATCACAGCTGTAGTAGAAATCCTGCTTTTTTAAACAAATATTTCCTGTTCATAGATGGGAGGTGGCTTTGGGGGAGTCATAAGAGACCAGCTAACAGGAGGGGCTGCCTCTCTCAAAAATAAGCTTTCTCCTCAGCGATTAAAAGCACAAATTAAGTGAAAGTTTCATAAAATGAATACAAACAAATAAGGGAATATGTTTTGACTTTCAGTCATATTACTTAAAAGTGAGCAGTTTTAAAATAATTGTTCTGTATTATACATAAGACAATAGAAACATATGTCTGTTTAAGTTTTTAAAATTACATGCATTCAGTGGCTCGTAGCAATTGTGTTGGGCAGCAGAGTAGACAGTATGCATATCATGCTGTGCTCTTGGAACACACAAATAGACATTCCACATTGACTTTCTTTAACCATAGTCTTCTGTTGTGAAATTTATGTACATGCCAGTCACTAATTCAGCAGTTGATTACCTTAACAACAATGCATACATTGCATCGTCAATGAACTACTTGCAAGTTCTAATGAAATGAATTGAATCATTCACATATCAACTGATTAAAGAGACAATACACATAAACAGATTGTGAGACTTCAGGTCACAAAATTTAGTGAAAATATTTAATTTGAATTCCCAAGACATCAACCACAAAACCCTCTATTAGCATATCAGGCAGTGCATTTTAGTAGTATTTGGCAACCTGTTACTATTACAAGAAAGCTCTGGTAATTCACTTGAAATGGTATGCCTAATCCTGACTCAAAAGTGGAAATGTTCCTCAGTACCATGTGTAGGATTTTTGGTTCTATTACAAGCTTAGAAATAATAATAATAATAATAATAATAATAATAATAATAATAATAATATACAACAATAACAATAATACTGTTGCATCCTATTAAAAAGTAAAACACCAGCTGAAAGTATATGATACAAAAATATCATGCTGAAATGCATTCACAAGTATTCATTCTTGTTTCTGTGTTCTGGTGTTTTTTTCTCTTTGACAATTCTTACATAAGGAAATAAAAACCAGGGCTAATCTCTAAGTCACTGACTGGTGAATTTTTTCTTTCCAAATAAGAAACTGTTTATTGGAGAACTTGGAAGGATGTAAAGAAAACTGCCTCAATAATATTTTTAATGGGGAAAAATTTAAAGGATTCTATAAAAATGATTGAGGGCTTATATTGTTTGGACAAGATATCAGGTCTGTATTTTGTACTCTAACTACTATGAAGACAAAAATATAAAATGTATTAATTATTGTAACTCTCCTACTAACCTGATTTGAAACTTTTATTTTTATTTTTTTTCTCTTTAAAATAATGATTTTGGGAAATGGTTAAGAGCATATTATGTAACTTGTGACTTGCAGGGAAAAAAATTATTAAATAATCTGAAGTAAAAGAGTAAATGAGGAAAACCAGAAGAAAGAGAAAAGGAAGAAAGATTAAAAAGGGGAAGAAATGGTAGGAGACAGTCATTAAAAATACCTTAGAAGAGATTTAAAGTTCAGAAAGAAACTAGCTAAATGTACAAAAAAAAAAAAAAAAAAAAAAAAAAAAAGCAACTCAAAATAACAAAAAAACAGAGTTAGGAATGTTTCCCAAAGATTGAAGTTTATTCATGATGAATGCACATTTAGACAAATAATATTCTTTCTTTTCAGCAAAAATTAAAACCAAAAACCCAATAAATAAAACTTCAAACCATGCCTCCCAACCCTTAGCCCTAGAAGGCTGAGGCAGGAGGATTGCTGACTTCAAGGCCAGCCTGGGTTACATGGTGAGCCCAGGTCATCCGGAACTACATAGCGAGACCCTATCTCAATCAATCAATCAATCAATCAATCAATCAGTCAGTCAATCAATCAACAGAAATGTAGAGCTAATTTAACCATAGAAATATAATAGAGCAGGACCCAAGCTTGCTCAGTACTGTAAGAAGTATGCCAAAAATAAGTGCTGAAAGTGCTTTCCAAGGCAATCTGTACAATGAAAAAAGCTGACAGAATAAAAATGAATTGTGATCAGACAAACAAAAGAAAATTGTTATCAGAAAAAGTATATATAAATATGAAATATAAGCCAAATAGTGAGCTTTAAAGACACTGAAGACAGATAAAAGATAAATTTATTATCTTTGTGTTAAAGGTAAGTTTGAGTTGATGAAATCATCAGGCATCACATTTAAATGCTGAGAAACGTACTCCATGGCACAGTATTTTCAGGAAACTGACACAATAGCAGGAAGCCTAATAGATTTTTAGTAAAAATAAAGCACTAGAGGAGAATTCCATTTCATCTTCTACGATTTTTCCTCTTTACACCCAACACAACTGTAGTTTTGAGAACTCTTTCCCACCAGTAATTGCAGCTTATTACTGACGGGATAGGCAGCTCCAAAGAAAGAGCGGTGTGGAGGGTTCAGGAAGAGAAGAAAATCGAAATCTCTGGAGTAAAAACATATCCCAAGTCCTCTCTCCCACCCTCCACTACTCTCCTGCCATCCAGATTCTAACACAACAATGAAGCCAGTTTCTGCTCTCTCTGGTACAGTGTTAGACTTCTACTGAAGTCGTTTCCTATACAGTCCTCATGAGGACCAAGGAAGGAGTTACTGTGCAACTATTAAAATAGGCAACTGCTGTTTTCCATAGCATATACAAATTATCTGCTCAGATTTATAAATATGAGCAAACTGAAGCCAAGAATGATTCTATAATTTTCTCAATTATATAATTTGCATCTGCAAATCCTGAAACAATTGCACTGTACTAAACAATTAAAAGACAAATAATCATTTATTTCAACACACAGAAATTTAAGAGTTACAATGTAGGTAGACTAAGTACTGGGTGATTAATATTTTAAACTGTTTTAGAAGCTCCAAAGAACAGCAAGTTTTTTAAATAATGGAGTTTGGAGGTTTAAAATAAATAAATGGGACTAAACACATCTTGCTTACTGACTGAAGATAGATTACCTTGTGAGTTGTTCTAAAGTCATGACTCTCCTTTATTCCTATTTAAATGTCCAGGCCTGACGCAAGTATTGAGAATAGTGGATATTAATATAATCAAAAGAAAAAAAATGGTGGATCACAATATGGCTTCAGTTTTTGACTCTACAATAATTTTCTAATTTAACCTTTTACTTATTTTTCTTACTTGTGACATGAGAAGGACAACATCTTGCAATAAGGTTCTCAAAGGTTTTAATTTTCATATTCAAAGGACATGGTGGCCAAAGAGGGCTTTCAGTAGTTCTCCCCACAGGAGCCTCACTCTCTTTCATCAGGATGTAGTTTATGCCACCTGTGTCCCAGCTACATTATCCTTGTGACTTGCCTAGATGAATGAAAAGTGGCCAGAGTGGCACTCAGCTTATTCCAAACTTGCCTTTGCACTGAGGAGCCTAGCTAGGTACGTGCTGAACAGAAGTTATAGCTAAATGCCAAGCAGTGAGATAAACAGTGGGAAAGACAGAAGTCTCAGTGAAGCGTGGAAAAAACACCTGTATAGTGTCTCCTGCCTGGAACATCAAGCCTGACTCTGCCTCTAGAAAAAGCCAGTCACTCATGGAAATGAGTCCAGCCTACACCACAGGGAACACAGGAGCCATCTAACTCAGCTTCCTTCCCACCTTTTCAGGATAACACAATTAGGAGAGGTAAATGACTTTCTTTTTTGTAACAAACTTTGACATGGTTATTGACGAAGCAATCCATACCTCTAATAGTGTATTTGAATCTTAAACAGTTAAACAAGTGCATTTGAATCTTAAACAGTTAAAAAAATACAGAAAGCTGCAGAAGAATTTTTGGAAATTATAAGTATGATTATAAATCAAGATAAAGGAACACAAATAAATAACTGTAATCAACTGAAAATGGTTCAGAATTTGATTTTTAAAACTATTATAATTGACATATTAAGCAGTTTATATGTCTGATAAAAATTAGTTGAGAATTGTTTCCAGATTTTTTTCCTTACTCCTACCTGAAAATTCACATCAGATGATGTTTCTATGAGCACATAATCCTAGGGAAATCATCAATATTATATAAAGTCTTACTATGTAGTTACATCAATTAAGTAGAAATATAAATAGTAAGGCTAGATATACCTATAGACATGTAAATTTTATTTTATATGTAAAACCATACCTCTTTCATTTCTGCATCATTAATTTATGTTCCCTTTCTTAGTATCATATTTCCTAAGTCACTTCCAACAGGAGAGAAAAACTCATAATAGGTTTAGACATTTTAGTTTAGACTGTTTTACCATTCAAGGTCAGAAATATGACCTTGGGTTTTATTCTGGGTTTTACTTTTATTTATATGTGACTTACTACTGTCATGATTGTTTAGCATATTTTAAAAATCTCTTCAGTGCCTGTTCTTTATTTAAGACTGGAAAAGAGAATTCACTTGTCATGTAAAATTACTATATTTGTAAAAATATGAAGCAAGAAAATATTTAAATTTGATAATTTGATCTAATACATGAAATAAGGCTATGAATTAATTTTCTAAAAGGTATAAATCATATGGACATATAAATTGCAGTTTTTTCTAAACAATATTTTCTATATAAACAAGAAGTCTTTTTTCCTGAAAGATGTGATAATAAAGTGAGTTTGAAATGAAACATGATATTTACTATAGGAATATGACTTTGTTTCAATCAAGGGAATAAACTAATTTCTACATAGAAAAAGCCATAAGCACTTTTCATATATGAAATTTGCAGACAAATGAGGTCATAATCAAGATATTTAAATTGGAAAAATATAGATTCCTAGTAGTTTATTTTATTTTAAATAGATTAAGATAAAAGAGGACATAACAAAACAGATCAGAACAGAACAATTTAAGCAACACAGTATTTCACCACAAGACAATCCAATGTAACAGTAGATACCATAATGTCTCTGTCTTTGAAATAGTTGAGCATACTTCATACACTATAGTATCAAACATAACAAAATAATATAAAACCATTAAGGAGAATGAAACTATTACAGGGTATTTAGGACCAAATAACAGAAAATGAACAATGGTTACTATATTATCTCATTGTCCATAAAAAATTTGTTTATACTAGCACACATAATAAAATCCAATAAAATAAAACATGACAGAACCGGTGGAAACAGAAGAACAAAAGTATGATAGGACTTCAAAACAAGATGATATTGAGATTCATAGTAGTTTATAAACTATTTCATGTAAATATTTTCTGTAAAAATTTCTATATATCAGTGTATAAGTTTTTAAAATAAACTTTAATGTATATTGTGATTAAATTTAGAGAACTGAATATTACTATTTATGCTAATATGCACATAGTTTTTCATTTTATATATTTAAGATGTAAGACTTAGCCTTGATATATTTATGAATAGTTTCTACAGTCATGAAAATTAATATATACCTATCCTTTCTCCATTACTCATTTTTTGAACTTCTCAATAACTTCAAAATACTTGGGGGTAAATAACATTACAGTCAATGTGACAGGTAAGAAAATGGAAATTGAAACATTCTTTTGGTAAAATATCCAAGATAACAATGCCATTAAGTGTTAGAGATCAGTTTCAAGAAAGAAAAAAAAAATTCAGCCCAATTGTAATAACTATGAGTTTTCATTATTTCATAATACTTGCAGCTTATGTTTAACACTTGCAGATCTGGCCTTCTGCAGAGTTTTCTATCAGGGCACTCAAACTGCCTGGTGACCCATCATTCTCATTCTCGTACTTTCCCAATTTTATCATCTTTTTCACTTAACCCCTTCTTCTCACCTTTTCCAAATGTTCTGCACCCTAATGGACTAAAGACTCATGAAAAGGTAATTTTAAGAAAAAGTAGTAAGTGCAATGACAGTGATTCACTGAGAGTATTATTGGAAGGAATAGTGTGAGTTTTTTTGTAGAATGGGTGACAGCAGGGACAAAAACCTTCAAAAAAAGCTGATCTGGATTCTGGTGAGTTGGGCTGGCATATGGACATTTTAGATATAAATAAGAACATGTACAGAGCAAAAAGAGGTATGTTCCGTACCTATTTATTAACATTTCCAATAGTAATAAAACATAACACTAAGATAGGAAGACTGAGGAGTCAAGAGAGCAAGGCACACACTGGATCATGAAAGGTGTTGCACAATGTGACAAATGACTATGGATTTACACTAAACAAAAGGAAACTGCAGTTGTTTTAAGAGAAAGAGTAGTAGATTAGATGCGTTTTACAAGAATCATTTCTCAGAAGCTTCATGAAAAATTAATTGTGGGTAAAAAGCAGGGTGGGTAGCAAAAGGTGAGCAGATACTTAACTAATAATTTAATCAAGAGTTGTCCTTTTAATAGCCCTATTGCAAGTCTCACAGGGCCTGGAGAGAGGTTAATGGGGCTGCAGCTTGTCCCTGAGAGTTCATTGCCCAATATTCAAAAACCCTCCCCTGGGACACTTTACTCTGTTGGAAAACTATCTATATTATATATTACCTATCTACAGTGTACATTATACATACATTTTATATTACATATGAATATATTTATTAGAGATTTGAACCAGTGTTTCAGACACATACTAGGGAAACAACTTTAACAATGATCTATATCCTCACTCCCAAATATACTGATTTTTAAAGAAAAAGACACTATTATAACAGTTTCTCCAAATCATGGATAAAGCACATATATGTTCTGTGTGTCAATAAGGTGATCTTGTGCTGTGCACAATCTGTATGATGACAAATACTTCTAGATAGGGGTGGAGAACCACTGTTTCCAACTGATTAAGAGAAAAGTTTAATGGAAGAATGAGCGAGTTGGCTTGGCTAGCAGGCTGGGTGTTTTTGCCAATAAATTAAGCCAAAAAAATCTGGGAAGAGAAAAACAGATTGAGGGGAGGAAGATTTTTTAATAAATTCAGCTTGGAGTTCATGAGGCATAAAATCTCTAAGACATCTCTTACTGAAACCTTTCCTAGACATCAGGTATGTATACTTCTGAAATATGGGGGAGGAGGAGGTCAGAGTAAGGTGAGAATCCTAATGTGATTAACCCGAAGTATATGAGGGAATGAGAAAAATAGCAGGATGAGGAAGTTGCATGAGGGAAACATCAACATTGAAGCCAGATAAGAGCAGAATTCCCACCAAGACACCAAGAATAGTCAGAGAGGCTGATGGAGAATCAGGAAGAAAGGCTGCCAAAGAAAGTGAGGAAAAACCACTTGTCAGTGTACTGGGAAAAATGTGGTAAGAAAAGACAAACTGGGGGAAGTTTCATAAGCAAATTTAGATCACTGGCACTAGCAGAGGTCTTGGCACCAAGAACATTCTTAGCCAATGTTTGCTGAAGGAATGTATGAAGAAATACTTGCATTTAGATCATTTGCTTTTAAGGACAGGATGGCAGTATAATGGACCAGAAAAAAGGCTTTTTCTAAAACAAAGATCTCTGTACTTTTTCACTTCTAGCTCTAGAAACAAAAATATCTCAATTTATCAGAGATATAGAAGAAATTGAAACAGATGATCCTCAACATCTTTTCAAACTATCAACTTCTCCCTTTTTATGAATTATAGTATATGTTCTATCTTACCAGTCTTCAAATCTCCAAGTGAATTTGGATTTAGTTTCCTCCTGCAACTATTTCAGAGAGTTCTGAATACAAGAAAATCTCAATACTGATATTTAAGAAATTGTCGAGTGCTTTTAAAGAAAAAAATAATAATAAATATTGTAATTAGCTGAGTAACTATGATTAAAAGAAAGCTGTTAACATAAGTCATCTGAACTTGCAGAGAAGGCAAAGACTTCTAAATATTTATAAGCTCATTGGAAAACTAATGTGATTGCCATTGAGCTAAAAAAAATTTAGAAAAAGAAGACAATACCAATGAATTGATTAGGACTACTTTAAAAAATTCTCCATATTTAGTTAGGTTGGCATTTTGACATTGCCTTGGTTGTTTTTCTTTCATTGCTAAAACAAAATACCTTACACACAAAATGAAGGAAGGAAAAGCTTATTTGGCTCACGGTTTGTGGAGATTTCAATCCATAATCTGTTGGATGCAAGGAAGGGTGGCCTGGCTGAGAGACAACATTTCATGGTGGCCAAAGACAGCAAAAGCAACAGGAGGAGAGTTCAGAGAAGACTCTGTTCCTTATATTGTATGGAGGCCTCTCCACCTGGATGTAGCATCACCTCCATAATCCCAGCATTGGACCATGCATGTACCAATCACAAACTCTAGAAGTCTGTCCCCCACACTGCGTGAGTCATTGGGGCAACATCCATACATAAACCATAACTGACACATATTGTGAAATACTTAGATTACATTTAAATATAGTATAAAGCAAAAAATACTATTTTACGAACTACAACAATACTAATCAATGACAAAAAAAAAACAAACCTGAAATTAAGTTTCAGCATTTAACAATGCAGGAATATAAAACACTCTCTAGCAATATAAGATTGGTTCAAATGATGGTTGTCTTCCAATCATTAGACATGTACATGAAAAAGTACACATGTAATGATTTGACTGCTATTTTATTTTATCTTTTGGTACCGGGATCGAACTAAAAACCTCATGCTTGCCAGGTGGGCACATATCCTGCTGAGTTAAATCTCCGGCCCCTTGACTGCTATTTTATACAGAGCTGTCATGTCCAAATGGTTTCTTTATTGTATACAAATATCTTTATATTACCACTTTGCTTTGGGTATCTCCTAATCAACATCCAGTTTCTCCTAATCAACTTGTTCTTTTTTCTCAATTTAAAATAAATATCCTCTACATTTTTTTTTATCCTAGGACAATATTTTTTTTTTCTGTAGAGTACTTCCTACAACTTATAATTATTTACACAAAGCAGCTACCATAACGAAGGTATGCTACAAACATAATGTACCTTTTTTGGATTGTAAGTTCAAAGAGAATAATCATTGGATCTCTCTGTTTTTTTTTTTTTTACTAGTCTGAATAAATGAATGATTAAGGAAAGATGAGAGTGAGTTTTTTTGTGAAAAGGACAAGAGCAAGATACAACCAATTAATAAGTGTTGTTTTAGTTAATAGCAGGCATTTTATACTTGCTTAATTTCCTCATCTTCACAGTGTAGACAATATCATACTTATTTCATCAAATAATAATTTGATGATTAGAGAATTAGAAAGACTAAGTTACTAGTTCAAGGTCAACAGATGATGCTAAAAGTAAAATTCAAATCTAAATCTCTCTGCTTACAGTCAATCTATGGTATTCACTTTCTATGCTACCAAGTTTCTAGATTTAGTGTCTCATGAAAAAAATCTACACATAGTTATCAAGATGCAATTTCAAAAGTCAAGATTTTGCCCTAATAGCATTGCATTACTTGAAAGTAAAATATTACAGTGATTCTGAGTCCTGCTGAAAAACATGTAATATTATCTCTTTTTGCTCATATTTAATTTTACACATTACATGTAGAAAGCAAAGCAATTTAATGTTTATAAAACAGATCTTAAGACCTTTATCAAAAATTGTTTTAAAACATTTGAAACCATAATATTGTGATCCAAGAGTAAACTTCTCAAATTTCAAAAAAAAATATTTCTTTATACAAAATAATTATATCTTAAGGAGATATGTATTTTTATCCTTAAAGACACTAATCTTTAATAAAAATAGAACAGCTCAACTTGCATTTTAAATGAACTGAGACATTAAATGCAAGAATGCATTTTTAAATAACCTTCCTAGATATATGTTCTCTTAAACAGTGCATCCTGCACATAGAATGCTTAAAGAAGCAGTTGGTTTAAAAAAAAAAAAAACACAAAGATAACCATTTTTCCCCATGTGAAGCTGTTCCCAAACACATTATTTAGCTGTGCATTACAAAAAATGTTTTGCTTTGGAAACACTTCAAACAACATAAATTTCACAGGAGACGGGGCTACTGACTAACACATCACAGTGATGTGACCCCCTGAAAGAAACTTTCACGAACGTACAGCAAAAAGACCCTTGACACCTGTCATTTTCAGAGATTAATAAAAATTGTCTAAAAATACCACAGTACTGCTAGAATAGAAACAGGGGAAATTATATACTCACATTTCAACGATTTTATCCCTGTCCTCCACCCACCTATTTTGATTTTGATCTGTTCCTATTTAAAATCTAGAAAACTTACAATACAAATGTGTCACAGCTGATTTAGTTTATCACTTTCGAACCCTGTCTCCAACAGAACTGAAGTGCTGGTCTATGTCTAAAGAACAAAGGTATCTTATGGGTTTCCTGAGAAAGCCAAATTCACTTTTACACATAAGTATGCATGAGAGAGGACATACGTTTTTGCTTAAATATACCAAAAACCTGCAGTAATATTCAACCCCATGTCACCGAGTTTCAAAGCTAATGTTTGCTAACAAAGCTTACTGATATTTGCAAATGAATAATTTAATGGAAAATCTGAACCAGTGCAATTAGCTAAAAATCTAACATTTCTTTAATCACACAGAATAGTTTCTCATATATTTAATTTCATGTTGATTTGTAATTCGATACATAAATACATACATGAATGTTATATATATATATATATATATATATATATATATGGTGTAAAATGAATCACATTTTTAATGCATAAGAAGTTCCCCTTCAATAGATTAATGACACATATGCATTTACATTAAAGAGAAATTTATTTTTACAACATGAAAACTAATCATATCTGCTTATCTAACTTTAGTTTATCAGACTTAATAGACTGAAGGTATTATGAAATTTAATGGGTTGTAGGTGTTGGGGAATCATCAAACAGGTGCATGTGTGGACTGAAATTATAAAGAATTAAATTAAGATATCTGAAATGTGAGGTTGTAGGTGTTGGGGAATCATCAAACAGGTGCATGTGTGGACTGAAATTATAAAGAATTAAATTAAGATATCTGAAATGTGATACTTGTGCCATGGGCAGAGTAAGGACTAAAGCTCTGTTCTAGGCCAGCAAATTTACAAGCACGAAAGATTCTCTTCACAGATTGGGAAGTGGTGGCAAACAAGGCAGGAGGGCAAGATTTTCACACCACACAACCAGGTTCAATGTGACCCATCTACGTATCCAATAGCATTTCTACACCTATGGCTCCAAAACTCATCCATTTTGTAGGGAAAAAAATATATTATTAGAAACCGTGTCTCATGTTTTGGGAAGAAGAAGAGAAGGATGGACTTTATACTTCTTAATTACGTCTAAAAGTAATAACCAAGTAGAAGTGGACATGGAAATAAACATTATATTCTCTATTTAAAAAAGAGTGTGATACTTTATATACTTTGGTGTTTCAGTAAAGCATACATAACTATAAGCCAAGTTAAGGGTTTTAAATCTTTTATTTAGTTAAAGGAATTTTCATCAACATAAACTCCTTAGATACATTTTAAACAATGCGAACATAGCAATAATAATAGCAAACATAGTTTCTGACATGTCAAATATCACTCTTCATTCTTTATGTACAAAAACTCATTCAGTTCTTTCAGCAACCCAGGGGAGGCAATACTAGTCATATTTCTACTGAAATACTTGCATGTTAGGAATGCTAAGTCACATCTTATCAAAACACTGTAATATCAAAACACTATAATATGATTTTCTAATTTTTCGGTAAATATTCACCAAAAATATTCCTTTCTAGTCTTTCTCAACGTTATTATTAAGTTATATCCTGCTTTGCTTTAAAAGTTTAACAAAGCAATCAACGTGTAATAAAATGTAACTCAACCCTCATCAAACACCCTGCAAAACAAAATTTAGAATAAAATACAACAGAATTTACAGACTGTTGGCAATTAATGCCGTTTATCCTTAGAAATTATAAACATCGATGTGTTTAAGGCTGATGGTCAGATGACCATCTCTCATCTAGGAAATAGTGACTAAACAGTCATGTATTTCTCTTTGGTTGCACTACTACATGTTATCATGAAAAGGTTAGCGGCATCACCGCAGGAGCAGCAGGAAAGGACAACATCGGGAGTCGACAAAGGCATTAACTTCAACTTTAAATTTCATTTCCCCCTGTTTAAATTAGATTTTTTACGTTATTTAAATGTAATTTTATTACATTTACTATATTATAGTGACACTTGAAGTACAGCTATTGTACAAGTCTGCCTGCTCCTCAGGTACAATATAAACTAAAGCTTATAACTCAGCTTTGAAAATTAGCTCATGAATCATAGGAGATATAAAGTCTAAGCTTTAAAACCCATCTTTATTTACTAGATTTGCAAGAAATTCATTTGGCTTTTATTAATATCAGCATTTTGAAAAAAATCAGATTTTGATTTTCTTTACATTCTTAACCATTCCATTTGCCAGGGCCTGCATTTCTCAGCTATTTATACCATGCCACATTTACAACTAAAATACAAATCATAAAATTACCAATAATGGATTTGAAAGCATTCTCTCCTGCCAGTTCACAAAATACACATATGAACTTTGCAATGCACTTGCTTATTTAAATGTAATTTAATACTCAATCCATAAGTAAGAATGAACAGATTAAATACATTTTTAAGGAATACTTCATGAAGATTAACCTACTTAAACAATTTTTAATCTGCTGAAAATCATTCTGGAAGTTTTTATTTCAGCTCTCAGATGCATTCATTTATTTACATTCAACAAAATGTATTGTGCTTCCTCAATGTGCAAAACCCAGCAGCAGATCTCAGAGAATTGGTCCTTAAAAGAGGAAATGGGTATTAAACAAATGATCACATGTTCTGAATGTTGTACATGGCAGCACACCTGAGAAGGCTCTGTGTTTTTGTATGGATGGGGTATAGACAGTTGAAACCTCTTTGAAAAGACCTTAAATCTGATTTGAAAGATGATCTGAAATTCTATATTTCACTGGTAAAAGTTTAAGGATCTAGGAATTGGAGGAAAATTTTAGTAGTGTATACCTGTGATACAAACAGTGAACAGCCTATAAGAACCAAGAGAAAATATGTTAAACTTGAATTTTATAAAAAGGTTAGATTTGGTGAGCAGCCAGAAAAGAGGGCAGAGTAAGAGGTAAATGAGGATGGAGTGGCAGGTTCAGAGGTGTCCAGGAGGGACCTTAATAAGCCTTGTCAGGCAAACAGACTTTTATTCTAGTCCTACAAGAAAAGCATCCAGAAGTTAAAGGCACAGATGAGGTTAAATATGAATTTAAAAAGACCACGTAGCAATACACGGGAACCCAGGTAGGAGAGGATGCTAACATCACTAGGAAAGGGAAGGAGGCCCAGTGAGTCTTAGTAACTGGCACAGTGGGAAGAGAACGAGATTCCAAGATATTTTAGAAGTAGAATTGAAAATGAACAGCAATACAAGAGATTTGAGATGAGGGAGAGAGAGAGAGAGACACACACACACACACACACAGAGAAGCAAGAATCCCATATTTTTTTCATTTGTAAAGTACACTACAATGTCACTTCAAAAAAGAAGGAATAGGAAGCTATGGAGGAGAAATTATTTTGGGGGAAGAATTCTAATTCTGCTTGGGACACATTAAGTTTGATAGACTGGAAGATATCTACATAGACATGAACCAAATCATTGCAGAGAATGAGAGTAGAAATTAGAACACTGTAAAGCCAATTTTAATTTTATTTTGATTTATTTATTGGCTTATCATTGAAAGTGATGTACATAGGAGAATTATTTTAATCTTGGTTTAAAGGGGTACAGTTGGAAAGACATTATAAAAATCAAGTTTTTAAAAACAATTATGCCATCGATTGTACTGTTTACATTTATACTTCGTTATTTTAATAAAATAAATACTTTACATTTTCTTCTGTTTTTGAATTTCTGCAATTATGCATTACTTACTTTGAAGATAACAGAGAAATACTCAATATTAACAAGCTATGAGTTCTAAGAGATGTACATGGATGTACTCTAGCTGTAACATATGGTGTCTATACAGAAATTCCTGAATAGCATCAGAAGCTTGCAAGATAAAGTATGTTTAACTAATGATTGATGAAAATACAATGTATTTAGTTACACAGCTGTGAAGCATAAGTCATAGGCAAATGTAAGTCTTACTAAAGATCCTGACAGTACATTTCTAATTCTGTTTTGCAAAGACTTTATAATATCTATAAAACTGACACAATTTGAAGAAACTTTGGAATAAAATATTTATATACTATTCTATTTATATAAAAACAATGCAAAAATTATTACATGACATAGTCAACTAATTCTTAATATAAAATGCCCAAAATTTAGTTAAACCCTTAGATTACATGTTAATCTTAATTTAGTATATGTTATGAATGAAAAATTTAAATTAACAATATCAGAAGGTCTGTTGCTTTTTCACACATGTACTTAATTCTGAAGCTAACTGACTGCCTGTGTCTGAAGCTAACTTAGACTAACCGTAAACAAATAAAATAAGAAACATCTTACCATCTTGATGGGGTGTCATATACTGAAAGAGCTTACAATTCTAAAATGGGTTTTCTTAAATCTTTGTGAGAATTACTAATATACAGATGCATATACATATGGCTATGAAAATATAAGCTATTATAGTATTTATATAGTCACATGATACTATAAAGTTTCAATTAAAAATTATATATTGCTTTATCAACACAATTTTCAACAAAATTTACATGGATAAAAAATGGGACTTATTATTTTAGTGCTGTGTATTAACCAATATAATCTGTTAAATTTCTCTCATTGTAAAAGAACATTCATATGGAGTTCAAAATTAGTCAGCAATAGCCAATGCAGGATAGAAATCCCAATTGCAACTTTACAACAGCTCAGCATTTTGGTGTACATTCTTTGATTTCAAATAAAATCAAAATTTGGACTCTGAATTAAAACACAGCACACTAAAAATAGACATAAAAGGAAATGAATTGTGGAGCTGGAGTTGATCCTGAGTTGCACACTGTGGAAGGCCAATTTATGTCTTGTTTGGAAAAGGGTCACTATAACACTTTCAAGGCTTGAAGCCTGCAGCAAATCTCTTGTTATTTACAGAGAATAAAGAGGCATAAACTCATTTTCTTAATAAGCTGCTTCAGTTCTTCAAATAGTTCTAAGAAATGCCAAAGGCTTGCCTTAGTTAAGAAGTACACAGATAATCCAAAGTGCAGTGGTGTCAGCTAAACAGTATTAGATCCTCAGGATGAAGTTGCTGGGATTTTAACAGCTATGGAGATGTATGAAATTATTAAGTTTTGAGTGAGTGAGCTAAAAGAAAGTTACATGAACTGAAATAAGTGAACAGAAAAAATAAGCTACTTTATCTAAAATAATGAAATTCTTTGCCACATATTAATTATGCTTCTAGAGGAATATGCTGTTTTCTTCTTTGCAATTATGTGTAATCTCCTTCAAAATAAAAAAAAAAGATGGTAATTGCAGAAATTCAAAAATATGGAATAAAATACTGCCTTTTGCTTGTTTACTCAGTGATAAGTATTATTAGTATAATTTTCCCACTCATTGTTCTGTAAAATTTTTAAACATTTAGTAAGTCATGCATATAAACCAAACTGAGTTTTCAAATGTTTAATTCTTGATTATAAACACAATAGTTGTAAAGAATTTGAAATTGATAAAATCATCAATCTGGAAAAATATATATTTATTAGCTCTAAATGTTGGCAGTACTTGTTTTCAGTTCATTGAATATTTATACACTTTATATAATTTGATATATCCTGGATAAGTACAGGCACAATTGAATTAAAATACTTCAATGAGAGATTAATTAATGTCTCGTGTTTATACAACAATCATAATTCAACATATACTAAGTGTTAAGTGACCAATAATCATCTCAATTTATAGCAACAATAGATTCTTTTAGGGATACAGAGGGAAATGATAACTGCCCTCACCTCAGGATATGATAACTGTGCTAACTCATAGAAAATGAGTAAATAATTATAGGGTCCTATAGTAGATATATGTTTAACTTTTGAAGACCCAACGTAACTGTTTTCAATTTTCCATTTCCACTAAAATTGTAATAGATTTCTCTTTTCTTCATATTCTGGTCCATGCTTTAATGTGTCTGTTTTTTTTTTTTATAAGCTTGTATCAATACATGTTTCCAGTACTAGATTGTCTTCACTATAGGGAATTAGTAAATGCACATTTAAATAATCACTTTTTCCCCTTTCCTCCACCCCTTTTATCTACCAACATTAGATTCATATTTAATAAGATTTTCTTATGAAATGAATTATATACACAGACTGAAAACAACTAATAGACCAAAAGTCATATAAAACATGTAAGAAAATTTTCCTAAGTCAAAGTATTGTTTCAGACACATTTTCCAGGTTCTCTCTCTCTCTCTGTCTCTCTGTCTCTGTCTCTGTCTCTCTCTCTCTCTCTCTCTCTCTCTCTCTCTCTTGATCTTTTATTTCATTACACATATTGGGTTTTTTAATATAACAGAAATAATGCAATATTTAGGCTTGTATGTCTGAGTTACTTCACTTAACATTGTGTGTCAAAATGCATTTTTTTTTCTTACAATTGATTCAAGCTTATCCTTATTTATGGCAGAGCAGTACTCTATATAAAAGCATAATTTATTTATCCATTCATCTGATGGTGGATACATAGGCTGTTTCCAAGATTTAGCTATTGTGAATTCTATAGCTATTTTAGGGAGGATAACGTAGTATCTCAATCTTAGTTTAATTTACATTTCCCTAATGAATACTGATTTTGAATATCTTTTCCTTTGTTTATTCACATTCACATATTATTTTTATCAAAAAATCCTATACATTTTACCTATTTTTACATTAGGTTGTCATAAAAATGAGATATAAGTATTTAAGATAGTTTGTGTTATTACAATTTTTAAAGAAATTGCCTATATAGATAGAACATATTCCAAAGAGATGCCAATAACAAAGTTAACTAATGGGCGTCATTTCCTGTAATGACATAATAATTTATTTAAACGTATTGATAATTCCTGTACTAAGAAGGTGCACATTGCAGTTCTTTATTTGATCTTCATGATATTATCACAATGGCTAGCGTTTACTCATAAATACAGCAGAATATTGGCTGCAGTGAATTTAAATGAATCTATAAATTATATTTTTGGCCAATAATCTTTCTTTATAGTATCAACAGCAAATATTATTTTTTCTACAAATATCTAAGATTGCAATGGATCACAAAAGAAATATCTTCATCTCTTTCATTATTCTTTTCATGTTTCCTCCTATTTTTCTTCTTTCTTAAATTAGTTCTCTTTTACATTGTTATTGAAAATTTCCACTACTATAATACTTTTTCTTGATTATCTCAAAACATTTCTACGTTTTAAGACATTGATAAACATACATTACTATTTTCTCTTGTAAGTTTTAGTCTATTCTGCACTATGCCTTAAAATAACTTAGTGAAGGATCATTTGATGATGTTGAGAAATCATAATGTCTGATCACTTGTCAATGTCAGGCATTTCCATTTAGCAAAATTTGTTTATAATTTATTTCACCTATAACTTATTTTTAGCACAGATAATATTGGTATACAATGAGTAATGAAGCTTATGCTCTGACAACTCACTATGGCTGACCCATAGCAGTAACTAAATTAATATTTTCAACAAAGTTTCTGTATTAAATACTACTGGGTTTCAGCAAATAGAACGCTTAAGTCATATTAATCAAACAAGTTAAACTAAATATAAATTTAAACTTACTTAAAAGAGCTATTTTTTAATCTCTAAATACCCATTATACAAAATATCTAAATTTCAGCTAATAATTTTTAAATATTCACATCATAATACATACATATTTCAGGAAAGGTAAACTCTGTAATATGATGTAAAAGGTAGAAGTTGAAAAGGTTGTGCATATAGAAATGAAATCTAAAGTCTTCATTTCCTTACTATAGTGTTTCCCAAAAGGCAGATGGCTTTTAATCACAGTGGTAGAGAATTTTATTGGACATAAATAATTAGACAGATGTCTTAGTTGCTTAGGTACCTGTGAATATTTTCTATGAAATAACATTGATGGCAATGCAATATCTCTAAAATACCCAAGATTTGGTGTAAGACAGCTAGATTTCAACTTCTATTAGTTACATGGTTATTCACAGTTTATCTGTGAATTACAATTCTCTATAAAATGGAGATAATAATAGCTATATGCTTCTTAGTACTGTCTAAAATAATTATTAGAATAATGTAGTAAGCTGCCAAAAAGCATGACTATGAATTACCCTTAGTAAAATTATTTGCAAATGAGTTTTTAAGAACACTGGCAAATTTTTTGTGAAAAGATTGACATCATAGAAGCAGCCATCTTCTTGGACATTTTGGCCAAGATGAAGTATGAAACCAATATCGCAAAGTAATTTAAAGATAACTCATACTTTAACATAATTATTTGCATTGTTATTATAATGTCATTTTTTTTTTGGTCTTTTCGTTTTTATCAGTAGCAGGGATCGAACTCACCACTGCCTGCTTGCAAGGCAGGTGCTTATGCCGCTGAGCTAAATCCCCAGCCCCAATAATATCATATTTAAATCGGCACACCATAATGATCATTTTGGTGTTATTTTCTTCAAAATTAATTGCAATTAATGATCAACTTAACAGAAGTTTCTGAATTTGAAGAATATTCGTAGCTGCAGCTGCAAAAATAAATTTTATCAGCATTGCAGATAGAATGCTGGGCACAGGAAGGATATGTACCATGCCTACGTTAAAAAAAATAAGGCTGAAATAGTATTACAACAATATATTCAATTAATGAAATCATGATATTTTACAATTTTCAACGTGTGTAGCACTTTGTAATCCAACTTCCTCAATTTTGTGTGAACTGGTGTTAAAAAAAACAAATTTACTTTGCAAAAGTCATGTTGGAATAAGAAAAAATTAACACAAGAGACTGGATGTTTATATGATGTCACACATAAATAATAAGCTAAATTAAATTATACTAAAGTATTTTGTATTTTATAAAGTATCAGTCTCACTGCAATTATTATGCATGCACAATTGTATATTTTTCAACTATTTATATATTTAAAAGTAAGTGAAACAATATCTCTTCCTCAGATCACATGATTATTGCTTGCTTTTGTGTTAAGTGAAATAGAATTTGGTACTCCAATACTAAATGAGTAGAATTACCAGGCTACAGGGTATATTTTAATGGTTAAGTTTCACATTTTATATTGCATATTGAGACAGAATTATGCAAAAGAGTGTCATTAGGAATCTTGATTGAATATGAAAATCAAGATTTAAATTTATTTTTTATTCTGTATCTTTAAGGCATTTTTTTTTGTATGCCACACTTTTAAATACTATATTTTAAGCAAAATTTTCTTTGAAATGAGTTAAATGGTAGGAATGGAAAAAATCCATATAGTGATATTATGTTGACCACAAAATGTTCAAACATTCACTTCTTTGTCCTCTTTGAAAAGTAGCTTTGTGGTCTGCATGGATTAGATGTGAGTAACAACCAAAAATATCTATAACAATGAACATATTTTTATGTCAAAAACCAGATCTGGGCTGGGGATATGACTCATTGGCAAAGCATCTTCCTGGCAGGGCCAAGGTCCTGAGTTCAGTTCTCGGTACCAAATCCAAACCAAACCAAACCAAACCAAACAAACAAACAAACAAACAAACAACAACAACAACAACAAAAAAACCCCAAACACTTGTTAGGATAATATGACTTTAAACATGGACATATAGAATTTCTTCCTTCTTTGATGTAAGTAGATTCATGACCATCACAATTCAAAAGCCAATAACACCTGCTAACCTGCCGAGTGACTGAACACAGAAATAATATCTGATGCTGACAGTATTCACACTTAGCAAAAGCTCTCCTTCTGTATACAGGATACATGCAAAACAGAAGAAACAACTTTGAACTAGTTTCTAATGGTTGTTCAGGGTTATCTGTAAAATTTCCAGTAGGATTCTACATACCTAGAAAAAGAGAATTGATTCTAGGTCCAAATGAAGCTACAACACAACAAACTTAACCTCAGAATCTTATAGACTAGTGGTGTCCAAGAGAAACAGAATGTGAACCATATGTGTAAATTTCTTTTGTTAGCACTTGGAGGAATTTGAACCCAGATTCTTTACCCTGAGCTATCTCTACAGCCTTTTTGTAAAATTAGTATTATTACTTTTAATGTTGGGGCAGGCTATTTCTAAATGCTTGTTCCAAGGCTGGCGTTTAACTTGTGATCCCCCTGACTGATTCTATAGGATGTTGGGAGTATAGATTTGTGTCACCATATTTGTCTGTAATTGTTAATGTTATAATACTCACATTAAAAAACATAAAAAGAACAGATGAAATTGAATTTAAAAATAAATTTCATTTAATATTTTATACTCCAAAGCATAATTTAAGCATGTATTCCTAAAAATTATTTGGTGAGATATTTTATATTTCTCTTTTTATGCTAAGTCTTTGAAACACAGAATTCATTTTCCATGTACTGTAACACCTTACTTTTGAAGAGCCATTTGCAGGTGTTCAATATCCAGATACAGTTAGTGATTACTCCACTAACTGTCCAGTAAAACAAGGGACAGGCTTACTGCCTATGGATCTCTGAAGGTTTAACCCAGTAGATTGAGCAGGACTCTATAGGTTTATGGATATAAAGAAGTGAGATGGTAAGGTGTTCTCTCCTTTCACACAGTATGGTTGGCATGCTTGCACACCTGACTATGTACGGACTTTATAAAGACATGCTTTTTATTCCTAAGCAATAATAGTCATTTTTAAAGCTAATTTTTATCTGACATCATATATGTGATACTCAGTCTATTAAATTTTGCCCAACCCTTACAACAGTCTTGTATAACAGGTTTATTCTTATTGCCATATTACACAAGATGCTTGATAGAAAGACTTAGAAAAAATGCCATCATTTGCTCCAAATGTAGCCTCTTAAAAAATGGAGAGAAGTAAATTTCTCTGATAGTTGAAATCCATCAAGAAAAGGTAGTCACTACCTGAGCCATCTCCGCCATGTATAGCTGGCAGGTGATAGAGGGCACTCACTATTCACATACTATATATAAAACCTATAAGGGTATATTTTGGTATAATACTCTGTATCTCGTAAGAAGAAAATATTTAAGAAAGTCAAATGAAAATAAAGAGACAATAAAATTACACACCAGAAATAATCACCAAAAATACTACAAACAGTGACTATTATATGAGAAATAAACCTTGAATCAAAAGGCTTATACATTAAAGATTGATTGTATAACACTGAAGCCTATGTAAAGCATGAGCATATTTTTGCAAATTCAGTTTTTCTACAGTTTTCAACTATCTACAGGGACTATTCATAGAAGTCAGACTATTCATTCAATTTTTCTACAATTTTCAACTATCTACAGGGACTATTCATAGAAGCTGTCCTATAATGTGTCAGTTTGTACTCCAGAGATATTGAAAAAAATTATAAACTGAGGCTAGTCAAAATTATGGACCTTGTTTTCTCATTATTAACTACTAAGAATATATTTATTATACTATTATTTAAAACATTGATTATTAAGAATATGTTTATTAAATCATAAAGGATTGCCTTCTTTTATGTCTTATATATAATTAAATTTTATTTATTTTCTCAAATCGTCAAGGCTTCTTCAGCCACCCTTCCATCTGCACTGCACACCATCAAGGTAACATACCCCTTCTGAAGTACTAGTATTAATAGGTTTATATTTACATACGCCGTTATTTGATTGGTGTCTATATGTCTTACTAAGACAGCAAGTTTCACGAAGGCAAGAACCATATCCATTTTCACTCATAAATATGAGCATATTAGATAATAATTACTGAACTCTAGTGGTTGATTCTTTGAAGTACTTTTTAAAATCTCAAGCCACTGGTCTGGGAATTTAGCTCAGCAGCATATGTGCCTGTCTGGCAAGTGCAAGGTCATGAGTTTGAATAATAGCATCAGGAAAAATAATTTTAAAAAAATAAAACAAAAATCTCAGGACTTTTCAAAAATTCTTCTCAATCATTCACAATCCATACTAATACAAGTATTATTGTGTTTGCTCCTAAAGTTGATTTGATACATCTATTTTTATGTGCCTAGTCTTTCTAGACCACACTGTGACAAAATAGTCTTTTGAAATTATAGATGTGAGTGTGTGGTCGTGAGTTCAATCCCCGGTACAGATAAAAAAGAAAAAGACCAAAAAAAAAAAAAAAAAAAAAAGAAAGAAAGAAATTATAAATCTGCCATCATTCTTCTAATGAAAAAAATTTAAATGGTCAGAACCTGTAGAATCAAGTGAAAACCTCTAAGTATAACACACAGTCATATCACAATCTAGATGTTCATAGGTTATTTCTTAATTACCCTCCCAAGGTACTTCTATAGGACATACACCAAAATACTGTACGGCTGCCAGTATTCTGTGATTTATATCTTATTTTTTTTTTTGTATTTTTTCCTTTCTGCCAAATATTTCTGTCTTCTCTTTTCTGTATATTGATCCCTTCCCTCATATTTATGAGCAATGAAAATATTTTCCTAAATCTTTACCTGACACCCTGGTCTGATGACATTAGCCCCTGGTCTTTGAGCCCACAGAGGATCCTGGTCTATGTCACAGCATGAACATCTTCCGTAATGAGAGCTGAGAGAAATCAACAATTTCAATAATTAGTGAAAATATATTGGTTCTTCCTATGGAACTTAGTGGATTTCAAATTCAATTCCACTGAAGCAATTTGCACTAAGGGAGAATTATGGGAGTATTTATTTAATCATTGGACATAGTTTTACATATAATATGAAGTGTATTTGAATTAAGGAGTAGTTTGTTCATGAGCAGTATGAAATTTCTTCAAAAGTTATGTGTATGTGTGTGTGCATATACTTTGAAAAGAATAGCAGTTGTTGTGTATTTTACATAAAATTGTAAGTGAATTCTTTGAGAGCTGTGTTTTGTTTTTACTGCTACATATTGAATCCAGGTCCTCACGCATGATAGGAAAGAGTTTTACATTGGGTTTTCCTCCTGCGTATCTAATTAAGTTCTAAGTATTAAACATACATAAAATTCCAGGAGGTTCTTAAAAATTTTTGGAATAATATTAAAATTTGACAGTACCATTTTAATATGGATTGTCACTGCTTTATATACCCTTTTTTTTAAACAAAATAAGCTGATCTGATATACAAAGGAAAATTATTAGGTTGAGCTGTACCTGCACAGATTTTTACCACATAGTGTCTTTATTTCTTCTACTTTCATACCTCTCTATACTGGCTACATAAATTAGAAAATGAAATATACTTAGTGCTAAAACATAGAATTATGTGAAAGTATTGGTTGCATGCAGGTATAACATGAAAGTAGAATTTTATGAAAATTTAGTTTTCTATCACAAACTGTATTAGGACATATTTCCAAGCTTGGGAAATAATCTGTATTTCAAAAAAAAAAAAAAAAAAAAAGAAAGAAAGAAAGAAATTCACATCAAAAATCATTTTTCCTAATGTCACATATCACCTCAATTTATCATGAAGCACATCTCACAAGGTTTTGAATATGTACTGTTCAATTTTGTACTCTAATACACAAAAGGAATTGTCACTCATTAATGGTTATGTTTTAGTAGAAGTTGAAACTACTTTCATCATTGTATTCCAAGTCACTTGTAATGATTTTGAAAAACTGTTCACCCTTGTTCCCGTTTATCTTCAAACAAGATGTGTAAAAAGAAATGAATTCATTTAAAATTATAGTAAATATATTTTTAACAAAGGATGTCTGCATACATTGAAAAACAAAGGTAATACATCTTTTGCATCAAAATCAACAGGAAACTTGACACGGTCTCTTAGCATCTTCTTCATTCCAGTTGTTAGTTAAGTGTAAAGTATGACATCTCCCTCAACATTGGACAATGCGTTTTTGAATTGTTCTGGTAAACCATCATTTTAGTCACTCAGTACACAACTGTTTGCCTTTGTTTCAAATTAGAAAGCAGTATATACATACATTCCATGTTAATGTAATTTTGTGTCATTTAAAATATGTTCACATATATTTCACATAACAGCTAAGATATTAAAAAGTTCTTTCAATAGTTACATTTAATATGAATTCCTTGCTTTCTATATTTTAATTTGCTTTAAAATTTTTAATCTTGCTATTGTTTACACAATGTATCAAACAAAGGGATGTACTGTTAACAACACACAATATTAAAAGTTGTAAGAACTGCAGTATGTACTAAAGTTATGAATGGACTATTAAAAATCAATGCCCAAAATGCAACTTGAATTTAGAAGAAATCAAGCCTTATTCAAACAAGAAAAAAGTCAAATTTCTCATTAATCTCATTATTTCTTTATGTATTTTTCCTTGTAAAACAGCAAAAATAAATTTTCTTTTAAAAATTTGAACTAGGGATGGAAATTAGTTCAATCTGATCTCCATAAAGATTGTTCAAGAATTATTTTGTAGAAATTTCATCTACTAGACAACACTGATTTACTAAAAATAAAGAACGGACTAAAGAAACAGAATTGCTGAAGATAGAAATGGTTCATTCATTGATTCAAAGTTAAAAAAAAAAAAAAGTGCCTCTGTGGTATCCATGAACCATTTCAACAAAGGATGCAAAGACTCGTTTTTCCCCTAATATAATGTAGCCACATCATGCCTGTCACCTTGTATTTTTTTTTTTTTTTTGTCTTTTTCATTTTTATCGATACCAAGGATTGAACTCACGACCGCCTGCTTGCAAGGCAGGTGCTTATGCCGCTGAGCTAAATCCCCAGCCCCTCACCTTGTATTTTTAATGCTAATTCTTCTTCTTCTGGATGAATCTGGAAGTTAATAGCATAACTAATAGTTCAAGAATATCAGTGTTCATACCATCCACTCTTTACATTGGAAGTCATTACTTGCATTTCAAGCCAATAGTTTTATCACTACAATATCTATTTGTTTTTAACTCTTCACCAGCTGATTTGTATCTTATATATATAGACACACTCATAATCAAAACCACATGTAAATTTTTGAGAATAACCTTTTAATGTTAGTAGTTTTATCTCTACACATTATAACATGAATCTTTTAGGCACATTTCCATTCAGAGAAATAGAATAGTTGTTTCATACTATAAATATAAACTAATCCTAAATTTGGCCACCTGCAGAACTGAATCAAAATTTTAAATGACATCATATAAATGAGAAGTGGAAATACAATATTGATAGTATTTCCATGTGGAATGTCTTTGAAAAAATAACCTGAAGAAAGTTCAATTAATTTTGAAGGTTAAAAATGTTATCCTTTTAAGAAAGGACATAAGAAAGATTCCATTTTTAATCAGTATCTATTAGTAAGAGCTCAAATCAGATTTTTAAACTTGACGTGAAAAGAAAGAGACATTTTACTTTGTAGTTTAGCAGATCACCAGAACAATGCAAACATTTCAGTTCTAACATGAATCAAATATATTTCTATTAACTAAATACATTTAAATAGAATAGAACACAAATGCTCTGTTAGAGCAGTTACAGCTTTTCTTATGGGTTAAACAATCTTTTCTTTTACCTGTTGTATTATACACGTAACCCTAGCTTCCAAACAACACCACAAAGCAGATCAGGCATGAAATGGTCGTAAGTATTAGTTTCCAGTAGATTTCACTTTTCTTTTTCAAGCTACAGCTTGACATTTTGCAAAATCTCTAGAGACCAAACAGTGAAATCGAGTTACTGCAGGAGTGAACTGTAAATTCCATGAAACCATGTAATATATCTTAACACAGATGGACACAGTACATTAAAATAACTGTGGATGATAATAGAACAATACCATCTGTTTTGTCTAGGGAAGACATCACACATCAACTACACTGTCAGTCATATCATATATCTTTAGTGTCATCATGTGGTAGACGACAACTCTATATGTCAAGCCAAGTGTACACTTCTTTAGGGATTACTGAAAACAGTAAAAAGTTAACTCTGAAACAGAATTCATGAAAGCTTTCCTCAAGTAAACAGAGACCCTAAGGC
>NW_026947485.1:52940836-52950836 GCF_034190915.1 Cavia porcellus
AATAGAGGGGAAAGCAAATATATTTTATGTTTTTAAAATATCTGTGTGAGAGGTTATTGTGGCTCTATTATTTAAAACTAAATTCTTATTTATTTATACATCAACATTAAACATCTCAATGAAGACAGAGAAACAGAAAACAAGCACAGAATGAGACCAAATATGCTTAAATGCTAAAGTTAGCACAGATATTCATTTCTTTAATATAAACAGGGTTTTACAAGTTTTTTGTCTCCTTGATCAAATTATCAGGTTAAATATTTCTAAATAAAATAAAATGTTAAAACTACAGAGGATGATATTTATTAAATGTGAAATATGATTTTGAAAATCAAATGTGGGCATTTTTAGTTTCTTTAAGAAAATATAATTTGTGAATTCTAGCATTTAAGTGGTCACTCAGAGACTCTGGGATGAATCAGGAATAAAGTACTAACAGTAAGAAAGTACTGACCAGATGTTTTTAAGCATCACCACCTGAAGCACCTTCAGTGCAGTACAAGCTCATAAAACATTCAAAAAATTATCTGACTTAATGAATGCTCAAAATGCAAGCTCAAATCTACCCTGTAAAGCAATCAACTTTTTAGCAACTATTTTGACCTTAGTGACACAAACAATTAATTCTGCAAACCAAATATCAAAATAAAACTCTACATCTAATGCAGAATAATTTCTCAATTTGGCTAATCTAAGAAAACATATGAAATATGCCATCGCCATATATTATACATTCCAGTATTTAGAACTAATTTTAAAAGATTACAAAAGAATGGAGAGACTAATTTATCAGGAGAAAGCTTTTTTTGAAAACTAATTTTTTGATGAATATAAAACAGTAAAGAATACTGCAAAGATGTGGCAACCATGAATATATCCAATATATTAAAATTTTAAAATTTACAGACATCCCATCTTTCAGAAATATTTCAATCCTAATAAACAATATGAAAAACAGTATATAGTTTACGAATCCATTTTTTACTCCATCAATCCATTTGGCATTGTTTCCTGCAATGTATCCCAACATCAACATTTCATTTTAAATACAGAATGACTTAAGTAAAACCACCATCTCTAAAGAAGTGCAAAGGCCATAAAAAATAATATAAACATTGTGTTCTCCAACAGATCATAGTATGGCAGATTTCATGGAAAATAAATTTTACTTTTTTCATCACTCATTGCCTCATAATTTATATTTTTAAATAAGAGATCTTCGTCAACAACAATTAGTCCATGATATTTACAAGCAGCAATTTAGTAGTTTATGTAAAACTTAATACTTAAATGACATGTAATGATAAACATCAAATATCACTCCTTAAGTGTTTGTAATTTAAAAAGTAGAATACATTATTGCTGTTACTATTTCTCCATGGTTTTTAGTTCTCCTGATATATATGGAATATGGCACAAATAAAAGTAGCTACCTACATTAATTTTATAGAAAATATATAATAATTCTTAATGAGCTTAAATATCTATTCTCAAATACACTAATGGAAGGTCAGAAAAATAACTGCAGGCATCTAATTGTGAATACAATTGAAGTATAAGCAAGAGAAGGGCCATTTAAACATATTTTACATGCTTGTTTATTAAAATATTATATGCCTTTCTATAGGTATTTCCTATAATATCTAAGTATCTAGTATACCTGTTGTGTGAAATCACTTATAAAAGATGCTCCACAAATAAGCAATCCATGACTAAAGTTTCTAAATCCTATAAGGGGCATAACTTTTTAAATTTACTTTGTTTACATAAATGAACTGTGTAGAGCAAAGTAAACTTCAAACTTGTTATAAACACACCTTATAGACTTACTAACAAATTGCCTCCACAGTACTCTAATGTAGTGCCATTATTTTATGTTGTTTTCTGCTTATTTAAATCTAATCATAGTTGTGGAAGAAGAGAAATCATTTCTTGCCATTTTCCCTCTGGACCTCTCATCTATCAGTTCTCAGGAGCAATGTTCATTTTTAGTTGTTATTTTCAATTGTCTTTATAAATGCTGTCCACTGGTTTCTCTGGCAAACAGAATCTGGCTATAAATGCTTAGGACTCTTACTAAGGGGAGTTAGTAGAATATATAGCACTTCACTGGTGTAGTTTTTCTGAGAATATATTAAAGGAAGAAAAGATCTATCCTAAAAGCTGCATTTCTTAATCTGTAAAATGTACCTATTCTAGGACTTCAGCATTTCATATCCATAATGGTTAAAACAAAATATTTCAGACTAAAAATTATCTTCCTAATAACTGCTGTCTGTGAAAATGACATAATTCTAAAATAATATATAACTTACTCAAAGTGTCATACCTACCTCTTCTAAAAGGTTATTCTTGAAAACAATGCATAAAGGTTAAGACATTATTCGATTTGTGCAACTTTTTAAATGCTATCACTTAAAATAATAATTCCACTAAATTTTAGCTCAATGGGGGCATATGCTTTAACTTTTGAGATTTCCCTTTTCCCCATTATACACTACTGTAAAAATCTGAATGATGTATCACTCAAATTGAAACACTTTTTAGTACAAATCCATTATTTTAATGGATTGAATTTTAATTATTCTTTGTATTTCATATGAGTGCAAATCCAGAGTTTTAAAGAAATAGTCTCTATTTTAAAACAGGTATGCCCATTCTGGCCTAATGTAAGTATATGCTTTGAAAGCTTTCTGTTCTCTGTCACTGTTTCTGCAGACTTGAGTCAGTGAAGAAAGGAGTGACTATTCCTCGGTTAGAAGGAAAATTCTCTGACAAACAAAATTGAAAAAAAATAATGATCCTGTCTCATTGAAAGAATAATGGACTGCTGAAAAGGGTGCTTTTATTCATCACTTGTGTATTTTTCTAGATTTAAACAGCATAATTTCATTTTATGAGATGCCAGGCAAACACAAAAAAAGTAATTATTTAATGTCGTCAATAACACATATCAAAAATATCTTGAAATGAGTTTTTAAGAAAAGCAACACAGATCATCATACTGTTTACATGTTTTGCAATCTTCTACAGATTCCAACTAATTAAGAGCTAATATTTACAACTATCATAGCGTGCATCTGTGTTGTGAAAAGTCCTGTGCTCCTTTTCACCTCAGCTCAGACTTGGAAGAATTCACTGTATAAGCAAGTATCAAGTAATGTGGCCCTCTGGTGGAAAACTAAGTACCACGTTCTGCAGCTCAGTGTTAAGACAGTAAATTAGAAGCTGTAAAATATTTGTTACAAAGCTTTATAGAACCTTTCAAAAATCATCCTGCAAGTTTAATTAATAGCCTGACACCTGAAGGACACTTTAGTTCTGCTATGACGTAACTAATATGAAAATCCTACCTTTCTTCATCTTTCAACCATATTCCAAACAATAATAAATTCTCAGCATCTGTTAGCATAAAACAACACACTCAATTGGCTCTGAATACACTGGTAACATTTAAGAAAGCAGTCTTATTTGTTTGAAGGAGATACTGAGGAAAACAAAACTTACCTGCTGTTGTTGCAGATGCAGCAGTTCTACTGTGCTTACTTCAGAGCTGGTGTCACCGCTTGGTCTTCCATCTCTGCTGCCAGCATCTAATTGGCTGCTTAGAGTGCTCATTCCATTTTGATTCATTGAACTGTTGCTTATTGTCTCTGTCGCAGATTCCTGCATCATGACTTAATACCTAAAAGTGATTAAGAAGTATCAATTAACACACGTTACACCTTCACACTTCCATTATCAAGATGTCCCTCTCTGCCAATTACAGAGACAGCATCTTTAGAAAGAAAGAAAGAGAGAAAGAAAGAAAGAAAGAAAGAAAGAAAGAAAGAAAGCCTTGAATAGTCATTTACCTAGAAAAGCAATACAAATTCAGTTTTTCTCCAGACACTAATCACTGAAATTACGGTTTCTATAAGCAATGTTTGTGTGGCTACATTTAACAGCCAAAGTAACGTACCATGCATATAGCATGGTCAATAGCATTTATGAACAACCACATTTTAAAGACTACCTATAAAACCAGTTTAAATGAAAGCACAATTGCACACACTGTACTGTTTCCTATTATCTACCTTTGACAACCATGGATGACTATACAGCCTTTTTTAAATATTCACTATCTTGATTCTGTCAGAATTTTACAGCATATCTTATGCAAGGCTGTTGTTTAATGATGCACAGCTAATCATACAAAATTAAAATTTTGTAAGGGTGTTACAAATCATATGGTATCAACCAATGATAAATAGTATAATGGGTTTCTCTTTTTTGTCACTAAATAAAATTTTGCCTTGGAGGCATTTTAAGAAAAAGCTCCTGCTGCAAACACGTCTGATATTGCCTATTTTTTTAATCAAACAGCTCATATTCATTTATTTTTTCTGACATTTAAAACATTTAATACTGTCCTTCCTGGGAAGTAATTAAGCTTATGCATGAGCAGCAATCAAACTGTTCACTTGAAGATGACTTAAAACTCAATTTTAACATAGGCAAATAAATGAAAGATATAAAATTAATTTTCTAGGCATGTATTAGATATGAAAGCTGGAAATAAAATCTATCAAGAATATCACTAATGATTGTGCTAAAAACAGCATAAATTATGCATATTACCTTCTCTACAGTAATAAATGTTTTATCATTTTCACTGCATAAATATACTGTACTTTCAGGATAGCAATGAGATGTCCTGCCAAGATCAGTGGAAATCCTCGCAGTAAATAAAGAACCAATGTGCTCTTACACACCAGAATTTCACAGTACATCTTCAGTCTGTGGTTTAGGCTCTCAAAGACATCTGAATCCTATGCCATCACTCTATAGATGCACTTCTCTGTTTTGCTTCCCCAGACAGAATTTCAGAAACAACCTGGTTATGCTGTGACTTTAATGGAAATGCCACCTACAGTGGACTCGGTCCAAGGAAGACACTGCATTTGCCATTCTATAACTTCATTTGTTTAAACTTCATTTATTTTGAGATTTTTGTCCATTTAAATTTTTGAGATATATTTATTATAAAGCAAAGGTAAGCTTAATATTTCTTCCTGTCATAAAAAATCCTTTGGCCCAGATATTATATAAAATGTGATCACAAACACAAGGACACATTCTGGAGCACAAACACATATCCAGTAGGTATTTTTAAATGCTGATATTAGAGTTATTTAAGTTAATAGCTATAACTTAATCATTCAAGCAGATATTTTCATCAAAGTCTAAAATAGTATATTATTTCTATAATTTTAAAAGTGATTTGAATGGCATACTGATTTATGAGAGACCATCAGTAGCTAGATTAGCAAAGCCACTTAGTGTAATAAAAACCACATACACAACTTAAAACTATGCTTTTAAAAAATTTTAAAAAAATAGGAAAAATAGAAAGTAATCACTGATACCAAAGTAAACAACTTTTGAACTGAATGTATCTGGAGTAAATAAGCTTTGTTATATGTTTTACTGAATAGTAACAGAAAAATCATGCAGATGGAAACAAACACTGATGGATATTATAAGAAAAAAACAAAGCTAATACTTTTTTCTGAGATTGGGTGGCTAATAAGTATTCAAATTAGGCATAAATTTTACATGTACAATGTGTAAAATATTCAGAGAAATAGTCTGATTGCCTTTACTAGTAATATGAAAATTGTAATTTCGGTTCTCCAACTATAAAAAAAAGACATAACTTCTATACATTATATTTAAATTTTATTTTGAACATTATTATATAAAGAATATGTGTAAGTGTGTGTTTTTATATCATCATTCAATTTATCATTCCTGGGTGGAATTTGAAAAAACAAAGAATAAAAATGAAGAAATGTGTTTTCAAATCTAACAGATAGGTGCAGCATTTAATGCTAATCTTGGTGTATTTATGTCAGGATCAATTGGATAAATTGAAGAATTTTGCATGCATTACTGTGTTATAAACAAGGCTATCAAATAATTATGAATAATCAACAAGCAAGAACCATGTGTCTAAAGCTTTATTACAATTATGAAGAAAGACCCACATACTTCCATTCCCTGTTAACTAAATGATTTTCATAACCCTTGTGGAGTTTTTGACTTTATAAATCCTCTGGAGTATAAAGCGTGATTTACATTTTAAGTTCAATCATCTAAGAGTTAGTAAAATCATGCTAAAAAAAAAAACCTGTAACAATGATAGTACTTCCACTCCACAAAATAGGAACATTGAAACAAGCATTATTAATAGGGAAAAGAAGGACTACTGTGTATTTAATGTGTGTATGACCTAAAGAAGATTTGCAGTGTGTGTACTGTAAAGGAGATATTTCTTCAAAGGTAATATACGTACTTTTTAGGCATTTACCAAATTTCTTCTAATAATACTCCCTTGCTTATTTTCTCACCAGAGAACCTATGTCTAGCACAATGCAGGTGCTGTTTATCTTTTGAGTATATTTTAAATAATTACAAATTCTGTTTATTCTTCTCAAGTGAATTATTTTGTGGTCCCTAACATATCAAACTAAATTATTCATTCTTCTCAATCCTACCACAAACATCTTACAAAAATCAGTGAAAATAAATCTCAGATAATTACAGGGAAAGGTGCACTCGGGAGTCACTATTTTAATGTTTATCTGAATATAAGTTAAAACCTTAAGTCTTCCATCATTCACAACTTTTCAGTCGCATCTGAAATTAACTCTTCAGCTCTAGCACTCAAGTAATGCAGCTCTACTTTTCTCCTTTGCATTAACTTTTCTATTCTTCCCTTTTTCTTTTTTTTAAGCAAGTCACTATAAAGATACTTATTCTCTACACCACTTCCCTTTTGAAACATTAAACTGACACTGGAACTGACTGCACAAGATTGCATTTTCTCTTCCTAAACAACTTGAATTGAAAGGTTACTTAGTGTAACAATATTTACTTTCAGAATTGTGTTGTTACCAAGGGTATAATGGATGGTGGCTATGCAGGTTTACGCAAGAATGAGTGAAGCATGAGGCATTAGCCATGTGTTTGACATGTTTCAAATTGCTATAATCCAGCATTAAACACACCCCGCAATTCATGCCATTTCTTGCAGCCATAATCTTGAATAAAGCGTGCACAACCACTTATTATATAAATTAGTATATGACTCCCTGTTATAGTCACAACAGTGCTTTTGTGTTTATTTTGCATCAAGATGTAGTCTTTTATTTGTACAAATAGCAGGATATAAAGACATAGCTCAATTAGGCCTCCTTACTTTATGATAGGGTAGTATTGAATGCTAGATTTGTTGGTTTTATAGTTTCCTCTCAGAGTTATAAGTTCTCTGATATAAAATGGTACCAAACAAGATAGTTATATGTCAGAGCAATAACAGAAATCTGAATACATCTGATTCTGCATTTGCTGCAGTGTTCAAAAGTTGGAGGCTTGGCCTGGGCAGGAATAGTTAATTGTGTTACCCCAGCCACCACCAGGGACACTATTGGTCCTTGTTGCTTACTCAAATCTTTTCTCTCTGGTCTTCTTTTATCTTTGCTTTCACCCCCTGTCTCATCTTCCACAGTTGTCTTGTTTCCTTCCTTTCTTCCAGTTCCTACTGTGTGTATGTTTGTGTGTCTGTATGTTTGTGTGTCTGTGTCTGTGTCTGTGCCTGTGTGTGTATGTGTGTGTGTCTGTGTATGATGTAGATCCACTGATCAACTGAGCTGAATATATATGTCAAGAAATGCAAAGAAGGCAAAAATGGTCTCTGCTTTCTTCCACATTCTGTGTACATGCTCTGCACCTCATATTCTTGTTACCATAGTATTAATTTTTTGTCTATATGACATCTTATTATGAATGCAACAAATGAATAAAAAGCAATGACTTCTAAAATGAAGAACAAATAACAGTACATTTAAAAGTTTGTAGCTATTTGTAATTTAAAAAGTATTTCAGTGGAATTAAAAAACACTTTATGTCCAGTATCAGATTATTCTAGCTTGCAATTGATTTATCCAATATATTCCTTAAATCCAAAGGATACTGAACAGGGCATTTTTAAAAGTACAACCAACAAACCTAAAAAGTTAACATTTATACTCAAACACATCTAATTTAATCATTTATAAATTTTTAATGCTAACAATATTAAAGATTTCTATGTATATTTGCAAAAGAGTGGGGAAAACCTACATATGCAACAAGAAATTACAGCAAGTTGTACCTAAATTCTGAGTCTTAAAACTTGACTGTGATATAAAACTTCTTAAAGAAACTTGCATTTAAATAATGATAACTTTTGTGCTCTAGTGGAATTAATTCATCATGGACACCATGCATAGTGCATTTGAAATCTAGTACTGCTTTGCTAAATGTCTTTAATACTAAGATTGCCTAATAAATCAAAATGCCAAATATGAAGGACATAGTTGAATGTGTAAGAACAAAAATTGAAAAAGCACATGGACAATTTTAATTTTTAAAAGCTGAAATAGATGTCCTTTAACAGATGATTTGAGAAAGGGCATTTGTTATAGAAAATTATATATTTTTATTATAATGAAATCAACTATAGTTTTTACCAAATAAAGAGTAACATTATAAAATATTTGTCACTGGTTTTTACTGATTTAACAAAATTCACACATTAAGGTCTTCTTAAAGAAAAGCTATTTTAATGAAATTTCATGTTTTCATTCTAAAAGACTACATGAAACAAAGTTGCAGAACATTTTAACACATTGTTTAAAATGATGATGACTACCTTTAACAAATCAAATGCTGTTAGAGTTCCAATAACAACAAACATGTGGGAAACATAAGTACAACAAATGACAATGTTATCTTCCAAGTCAATCAGCTATAAATATATTTAACCATCTAGTATGTGGCATTATGTTTTCCTCCAGGATCACAAATAAAATCAGTTTAAAGCACAGAAAACAAAACATTAAAATTTCATTATGCAATAGTATACAATATCACAATTGAGTGCTTATTTTATGCTACTTCATTTAAAGAAAGGGCAATGAGGAATTTAAAATGATGGTAGTTATGTAGATGCATTTTATTACAACATTATGATTCTGTACCTGGAGTTTAATAATTCTTATTCATAGTATAATTGAAGATATTTGATAATACTGATGGTTCTGGTGAACTAATTATTCTCAAATATTTCAAAATCATATTTTCATATCATGGTCTATATTCTAAAGACATCTTTGTTTTGCACACATACATAAAATTTCCATATACAGCATCTATTTCTCAGACATGTGAAAATGTATACCAAGTTTATATTTTCAAGTACATTCTAACTAGTCCTTCTAAATCTATAAATTTCAGTGCTAATATTATTCATTAAATTGTGAAAAATGTTTTAAACTGGTCCTATAATAGCATTATGTATTTTTAAATAAAGGAAAGAAAGAAGCTTAGGAAAAGTTTATTTCATCCTGATACTCTATAACCTCTGAGAAATTCAGTTGAGATTAGCACAATGTAATGTTTTTTCACAATTTGTTGAACTATTACCTATGTATCTTACGTACAAAAGCAAACACCAGAGTTGACAAGCTGTCTGAGAAGCACCTATATTTTGTCACATATATTCCTAAAGATAAAAAAATCCTCACATTCTTGAAACCAGGAATATTTCAGCTTAGGGAAAAGAAAGATAATTTAAGACAAAAAAACCATAAAACAATAAGAAATAATTAGCTCTCCAAGAATATAGAAAGACCTGCCTAGCAGGCAAAGCCTCCCTCTTTTTTATTTTGAAAAAGCTTAGTGATTGAGTTGTGAAAGCTTGCAAGCTTCTGTGCAGTGGGTCCACTTACAGTCAAATTCCCAAAGGCTGGACTACTTGCAATAGCCTTCACTGATCCCCTGGCTAATGAGAGCTCTGAGTATGTACTTCTCTTGTGATGGCATTTTCACCTTTTCTGCCACATATCTTTCCTTAACCCTCAAGCTTACTTTACTTCAATCTTCAGTCTCCCGCCCACAGCAACTCCCTGGGATC